>NC_134455.1:296275646-296586646 GCF_047948215.1 Lycorma delicatula
ACAAGGACATAGTTTTATACTTAAATATATTTTTTACTGCTGAGAAATTAATCCTCCAAAAAAAACAGAATTTTTTTATTTTTTACTGTACACAACTATGTAAGACAGTTAAGTGGGGTTTTTTTCTTTTGAAAAAAGTCTTTCTGATGAAATTATAGCAGAAATGATGAAAACTAGGTGCAGAATGGTGACAGTTCATGAGACCAGCTTTTCATGAAACAGAGGCCTAGTTTCATTCCCACATTGACTGATTTGATTGTAATGTTTATTTGCCAATTTTATGTTTGTTAATTCTGATGTCACTGATCACATTTCTTCTGAATTAAAATTATATGATTATCCAACTTTATGATTATGTTATGTATTCATATTGTGTTATATGTTACATATAACATATGTTATATATTCATGTTATAATATATTATTCTATTTATGTTATGATTATCCAAAAATATATTCCACTCCAAACAAACCATTTGAACTCAACTTGACTTAAATATAGTTTATTGATACACAGAATTCCTTGTAGTTTGTAGGATATTTATAAAAGGTTTTAAAATTTTTTTATTTTCTTTTTTTAATTGCAATTAAAAAGTGAATATGCTAGTAGTTAAGTGGCTACTTTCATATCTAAGTGGATACTTGTTTCTTACTTATTTGAGTGGTCAGAAGTGTCATGAAGAGGGTTGTCACACATTACAGGTTTGGCGAGATAAAGAGAGAATGTAAATTTCTAATTATAAACTGAGTTGTGAGAGTTAAATTAAACCTCTGTCTAACTTAATGTAGGTTTTTGTCTCCAAAACTGAGGAAATGTATTAAGTAATTAGTTTTATTTAATGATGACCACTATGTTATGTTGTTATAAATTTAAAAAAAAATCTTATACAGACTTAATTAAATTAATAATTAAAAGCTTCTTGATTGAACCACAGCTATATTTAATTTGCAAATTAATTTTAATGTAAACTAATTTTTACACTTTCATTCTTGAATTATAAATTTTAAAAACTGTTCATTTTAAAACACTGTAACATTATCTTATTCTTTATAAATAAATACATATTAGCTCTAATGCTGATATTCTCATTGTTATACTTGACTAACAAATATTTTTAATTATTAATTTTACAAATACAGTCCAATTCTTTTGCAAATCCCTTCTATTTTTCAATTTCTCAATGACCAGAAATGATTTTTTACTGAAAAATTCTTTGTTAAAAATATATTCTACTCCAAATGAAGCATTTATTTCTTTGGATTGGTTGGTATGAGTCTTGAGACCAAATCAAAAATTAAACTAACAATCTAGAAAACATTATATTATAATTTTTCCTGTTATAGATTAGTTGTTATTATAATGATCTTCAAATTTGAATAGCTGTTATAAAGAAAACCTTAATTTCAGCCATATTGATGATGATTCCATATCCTGAACATTTTATTTTCTATTATTTTGTTAAATAAACGAATTTTGTTATTAGAATGTGAGTTATTTAAATTGATGTTACTATTTAAACAAATGTGATCGAAACATTTGAGTTTAGAGAAATGCAGTTCAACTTCATTGAGCCAATACATTAGAGTTGAGATCAATATTCATTTGTTTACAATACTGAGCATAATATTTTGCTCATGAAAAGTCTATGTAAATTAATTTCATATGACAGCAGGATTTTTAAAACTGGTGAAAAAATGTTTACAGAAAATAATCTATAATGATTTCCCCCATTTCAGGAGTAGCAGATCAATAGGGTAGATATTTGAACCTTTAGTTTGATTTTTGCACATTTCCTACTCACCAAATAATAACTCCAATAGCAGAATCTCTATTCCAGGATGGTAGCTGAAAATATTCCCCTGTTTACTTTCCAAGAAAGAAGGGATATAGGAAGGATAAAGAAAGAAAAAGGGTACTGGAAATGGATGGTTAATCCATGGAGTGACTGGGTGTACAAGGTACACCCAGGTCTCTATTATGTTCAGGACCATAGTCCAGTGCTATTCTGTTTGTTAAAATGTTTCTTCTTATGAATTTCATAATTATAAGATCTGTTTGGAAATTCAAGAACAAAGTGGCACTTTTAAGTAAGAGTGGCTTTATTTTGTTTTATCTCTACATTTGTTAAAAATATTTTTATCATATAGCTTTGCAATCAGTCTGTACAAGTAAAGAAAACATTTTCAACTGCCTCTTGAGGAACATTTTCATCACAGACACAGATGAAGATGCTACATCACTGATAATCTTCATCAGTAATACTTCTATTGGTACACTGTAGTTCCTGCCCAAATTATCACAGCCAGTTTTTTTTTTTTTTGAGTGGTCCGACTTGTGTCAGTTCAGGAATTGTTCTAAAAGTTACTTTACATTTCAATTGAATTTTTAAATTTCTTTCTTATCATCTTTGTTTCATTTTCTATTTTGCAGATGACTAGGGAGTATTTTGTTAAATCTACTTTTGTATTTTAGGTATACTGTTGTGATCTTTTGGTAACATGAATGGATTTATTAGTCTGTAAATCATTACTCTTTAAGTTCATGTGAAGTAGGCTGGTTGTTAATAAAGGATCATTAATATTGTCTAATTACTTAGAAGTTATATTTTTCTGGGTTCCTTTTTGTGATGGTAAGGTTGTACTAACATTTATAAATAAAGATTCAGAAAAAAAAGATAATACAAGGAAATCAAAAAAAGAAAATATTGTTTAGCGTTTGAAACAATGTGCATGGAACACAATTGTGTAGTAAACACTGCCTTAGGGATTTATAAGCTTTCTGCTTTAAATTAGAAACATAAAGTTTGGATATTTATTTGCTAACCCTTTCACAGGAACTGCACTAATCGCAAATATAACGTGATAAGTAATATTTATTTTCAACATTTACACAAAAAGGACCACAAAAAACGTACACCCTTTAAAAAAACTTTCTGAATTTTATGAAATATTCAGAAAAATCAACACTGACATACATTATGAATAAACATAATTTAATAATCTCTTTCACCATATCCAAATTACTTGCCTTCTTCACTCAAAAGACTGTCAGCAGTTAATGTGGCTGGAATTACAGTGCTTCAAGAGTGCTAGTGTTGTGGATGCAAATTGTATGACAAATTGTATGCAAATTGATTGTATGACAATCATAAACATCAAAATAATTGTCCAACATAATATTTTTATGACTTGCTTGATATTGATTAATTATTTCGAAAATATGTTGCTTGGAAAGCATAGTAAAGAAAGATGCTTTGAAGGTACTAAAATTTATAAGTGCTGGTATATTTTAACAGTTGTGGTGTAAGGGGGAGGGAAATTCTTTTTAATGAGATTTTTTTATAATAAATGTGTAATTCAAGGAAAAAGGAGCAACAGATTTAAAACAGTATTGTTTGAAGCTGATATTATTAATTGGGAAGTAACAGAGTAAATAGAATATAGAACTTACCTGTTGGAATAATATAAATAAAAACCTGGATGGTAAGGATAAAAATAAGAGATTAAATTTTAAAACTAATTGAAGGATGGGGAAATATTATTTGTCTTGTGCAGTGAAATAAATAATTTGGGTAGAGAATTGGAATAAATAAGAGAGTTGGAGTAGCTCATGGATTTACACAGAGATATTTTTGATCATAGAGAATAAAGAAGTATCAATGAAATATAAAATATAGAAATATAATATGTACTTATAATTGGAATCATACATGAAAAATACATTACTTGAAAGGGAATTGTAGCAAATAGAAATGACAGTGTTACAAGCTACAATAGGAAGAATGTAGAAGACTAGCCCAAGGAATAGTGTCCAAAAAAAGTTTTCCAAAACTGTTCAAAGAAATTTAATGAAAATAGTAGTAGTTTAGCAGTGGCATTTAAATGGCAACTAATATTAGGACCCCTGGGACGTACCAAGAAAAGATGATGAGAACCAAAAAAGTATTAGTTGAAGAAAGGCAGGACAGTAACTGATGCAAGAGGAGAAAATGTGGAAGGATTGGTGTAAGTGATGGCTGATGAAATATGGATCAGTGTTCGTCAACACATTTTTTTAATCTTAAAAAAAATAAATATAAATATTTATTATTTTTTCAAATAGATTTTTATTTTTCAATTTGTTTTAAATTTCATATATTTTGTTTCTTCTGTTTTGATTATCTGCTTATCTAAGATTTTATTTTGTATCTTTTTTTCTATTCCCTATATCTTTTATTTATGAATCCAATTATATAGATAATAGAGTTATAAAATTTTCAAAATACTGTTTGAAGTTTGTGATGTAACTTAAGTAAATTAATGGAAATCATTTTTGTGTAATTAAGTATTTTCATAACGTTTTTCTATGAATAGCCATGTACATGAAGTAATGCATCACAAAATAGGGGTTTTTTTTTTTGATTTTATATACTGGTTTTTGTGAATTGCATTGAATGTTGATACATATTATTGTATGTAATCTATAATCAAATCTGTGCTCATATTTTTATATTTCAGGATTGCTTTTAGTACATTGTTATGTTATGTTGGACAGATTATGTTTATTTTCTAGCTTATTGACTTAGTGTTTTAAAATTATGTTTATTTAAACTTATGGATATTCAAATCTATTCTTATTAAACAGCTGAAATTTTAATTTGTTTAATGTGAGTGTGCAGAAGTCTATTTTTATAAACAAACATATAGGTTGTGTTCTGTCAACTGCATAATTTCTTTTATTTGGGTTCTATCTTATGTAAACATTTTAAATTACTTTTTGTTATACATCAGGTTACTATTTCTATAAAAGAACTAACTAATAACAACTTTTTATTTTCTTTAAAAGTTTAATTTTGAAGTGGAAATACTACGCAACAGTTATTAAAGATGTGCCTCATTTTTCATTATAAAACAAAAACTATTCTACTTTTAAAATGTTGAATTAATAATTATTTCTCAAATTTCTTTTGTTGAAATAAATTGAAATTTTTTTTTGCATTTTTTATGTCTAAATAAGGTTTTTGTTGTTTACAAGTTGTGTTTGTTGTATAAAGTTTTTGTTTGTTGTTAATTGATGTAATGCTTATCTTATGTTAGATTTTAGTCACATATTTTACATTAGGTTGTATTGACTTGCTTATTTTTTTACAGGATCGAGATAAAGGTGTATCAAAAGTACATTTAATAGATACTGTAGAAGAAATGAAGAAATTAAATGCCAGGAGACGACTCAAGGGAGCTGTCATGGCTGCTGTTAGTTCTTCCAAGTGGTCATCTGATGTAGGTGATTCAGATCATTTTTCTGACTGTGGTGATGATGAGGTCACTTCTGCAGGTTAGTATGTACTGTATTATTTATCATCATTATTATTATTATGTATTAAATAAATACATCTTTTAATTTGAAATTTGTAAAAATTATTCTATTATAAGTGCTTGTTTAAATTAAGTATACCAGGTGGGGGAATTTCAGGTAGAGAAAGGGTCACTGTTGTTTTGGCTAACCTTAATGATCTGTATATTCTTTTTTGACTATATATCTTTTTAAAAATGTTGGTTAAAAGCAATATGCTGTTAATAACAGGGTGCAGTTTATGATGGCTATTCCAGAATTTTCTATTGAAAGCAGACTATTTATTATAGCAACATGGGGAGTGTGAAGCAGCTACAAGCAATCTGTAGTCTTATTACATGCCTGCTTTCTATCATTCTGTGTTTTTCAAGCAAAGAAAAAGCATAGTGTTCTATGCTTTTTCTTTGCTTGAAAAGATTTTTAAGAAATATATGGAAGATGGTATAAAAGACTTAAAAGAAAGTCTTCTAATAAAAGCTGCAGAAGTAGTATTACATAAACACATAAACGGACATGGTGACTACCAAGTGACATGATTTATAAATGTAGGTGAATTATATATATATTTTTTTTCTGTATTTTTTTTTACTTTTTAATTGGATTAGAAATAAGTATTGTATAAAACTCAATATTGTCATGGAAAAGATCACAGGAAACTACATATAAGTAGGTATATATATTAATTATTGCTGGTAAATAAATGGAAGATGGAACGTGTACATCTTGATGTAACATTGAATGTGAGGAGCATCAGTGATCAGGTTTTTAAAAATAAAACACTATGTTGCCAAAATTCAACAATGAATTTGTCATCATTATGGTAATAATAATATTAATACATTAATTAGTAGAATGAGGCTCACATATTCAATTCGCAAGGCTTCAAACATGCCAATATAAAAACAAAAAGTGATGGCTGCATATTTCAGCACTGCAAAGAAATTTTTCTGACAGAATTCATGGAACTTGAAATTATATTAATGTTAGAAGTTTGTTGTGAAGTACTGATGGAGTTTAAGATATTAATGATAGTAGTTGTTTTGCTTCATGAAAGTGCATGGACACTCCAGTAAGGCTTTACTTGGGCATTTAAAGCAGGAAACTTTATACTACCTTTCTACACCCCAGAAGTGATGACAGTTGAAGTGATGACCTTCTCTTTATTAAAATGAAAGTTTGGGTAGCCGGTACTTTAAAACCAACATATAATTTGTGTAAAGGATTAATAATGGTTAAGTACCCTGGTGATAGAGTTCCTAAAGAGCTGCAGAAGATTGCATTAATTGCCAAAGTAAATTTGTGTTAATATCAGAAAAGTAATGTTTATTAGATGATCTGCCATATTAAATAAACTAATTTATTATTTTTGTAATTTCTATAATGTTCAAGAATATAAATTCAAGAAACAAATTTAAGAAATGTCACACTTAAAAATATTAGAAATTAATAAAGATGACATAACGTTAAATATATTTGAAAAATATTACATATATAAGTACAAACAAAATTTCAGTATGATAAACCATCAAATAGTATTTGAGGGAGACAATCTTATAAAAATTGCAACAGATAGCAGCAGTACTCATGAAATAAATTAATGAGTAATTTTCATTATTTTAGTGTTTTTAATTTTTAATATGCAGTTTAATTAAATTTTTCATCATGACTGAGGGTGCAGGCTCCTGCAAAAGTATTTTCATGATAAAATAAGATATATCTTATCTCAATACTCTGTAGTACTTGGTGGTTTATATTAATGAATTAAAAAATATATATATATACACACATACCTTAACTACCCCACCATTGTATTTTATTTTACATCCGTTACTAAAAGTGAGATTATGTTTATTTTTGTTGTATAAAAATACATTGTTTATGCTGTGTGTTTTTATTTTTATAAAAATAGAATATTTTTATTGGTTTATTTTCTTTTTCCTGTGATAATTGGATAATGTATTTTAAAACGTTATATGGAATTTTAGTAGTTTTCTTTTTTGTTATTCATTGGTTAGTGCTTTATGTCAGTTTTTGTTACCTAATACTTTATTACATCTATATAAGTTACTGTAAAATATATGTAATACAGTAAATAAATGAATTCCATTTTGAGGATAAATAGCATTATTCCAATAAACTATGATATTTATTATTATAATCTATAATCATTATTCTGTTTCAGCTGTTACTATGATTCTTGACTCCCTTGATGATATTCACTGCCTTCAGGAGCCTCCATTGGATGATCCTGACTTTTTACATTCTGTACTGGAAGATAGACAACTGCATGCTCTCCTTGAGGTAAGAAAAATTGTTTTATGTACAAAATATACTAGGATGTAAACCATTTAAATGATTTTGTATAACCAATTTTTAATTTAATTGTTGATTTTAAAATATGCACTGTTTATGACTGTAACTGCTAAAGGAACAATTTTATTATTTTTAATAATGTACATAATTACAATAAATGCTTCACAAAGAAATTTTTTTTTACTTGATGTTGATCGCCACATAAGCTTGAAGCTTGTGCGTGTGATATAGAAATGGAATTTTGTAGCGTACAAAAAATGCCATGTTTGACCGGGATTTGAACCTGGGACTTCCTGATGAAAGGCTGAAATGCTACCACTCTGCCATGAAGAGCGATGTGAGGTTAAATGAGGATTTTTTGTTTGTTTGAAGGGTTGTGGGTAAAAGATTGCTATTATCATGAGTGCATTGTTCATTTTTTTAAAAATTGCAATATATAAGTTCTTCATATTGGATTTCAATTAGTATTACTATTGGCTCTACTCAGGCATAACCAATACACAACCAGTTTTTAATTTATTTTTTTGTATCATTTTTACAAAACCCAAGGTGTATAATACAATTTTTTTAAATTTATTTTATTTTTCATTTATTTATTTTGGCTGTGTATTAATTCATCACAGAAGTTTTCAAAGAAGTTAGTGCGTGGGAATATGAAACTGGAAATTTGAAGCGTATGAAAAATGCTATGCCTGACTGGGATTCGAACCTGGAACCTGTGAATGACAGGCCAAGATGCTACCACTAACAGACATAAGCATTTTGTAGAATAATATTTTGATTATATTTTGGTAGAAAACATTTTTTGTGTGATTGCCATCAAAAAGATTTTGATTATGTATCTTACTAGGAACAAAAAAAAATGGAAGGTGGGTTACCATTTATTTAAAATTTAATTTCCTTATATGTACATATATATATAGTGTGTATATAGTGTTATACCTAAGTATAACATTTGTGGTTTGAAAATCTCCAAAACTACATTTCCCATAAGGTTGCCATTTCATGTTATTCTAAGTTGATTGTTAGATAAGTGTGGTTTCATTGTTTGAAGTAAATTTTATTTTATACAAGACAGCAAACTACTCAGTTTCCCAAGGTATTCCCATCATAAGTTTATCCTTTCGTTATAATGATCCTTTTTCCCTTGGATAGGTAATATGAAATTTGATGTAATTCATCACAGGGGATTTAGCTGAATGGTTTGTAGTTCAGTTGATTATTTACACATAATACACACAATTTTGGGGATGGCCAATGGCCAATGACTTTCCTTAAAAGAAACATGAGCCCAAGAACATGCTGTTCTTTAATAACTGGGAGAAAATAAGTTTTTGCAACACACACACAAACACACACCCATACATACATAATTTTTTTTAAACAATTATATTATTATAACCACCAGATACAGTAAGAATAAAACTGTAAGAATACTTACCTAGCTGTAGTTCTTTCAGATTAAAAATTAAATTACACATTAATTAGAATAAAGATAAAATTAAAAATAAATTTTGTTAGTATGCATTCAGTCATCATTATGTATTTATTTATCATCATATATGTATTTGATCAGGCATTCAATCTGCTTATTTATAAGTTTACATTTATTTTTATATTTACTAATATAATATTTTCCCAGTACATCAATTTCTTTATTATTATTTATTTCTATATTATTGAAAATATATTGCATACATTATCATTATTATTTGTATATATATATATATATATATATACATATTTGTGTGTGTGTGTGTGTGTGTGTGTGTGTGTGTGTGTGTGTGTGTGTGTGTGTGTGTGTGTGTGTGTGTGTGTGTGTGTTTGTGCTGTATGGATCATATATGTATAAGTGTTTATTTTGTAAATCAAATTAGTGTACTGGAAAAATATTATATTAGTAAATATAAAAATAAATGTAAACATATAAATAAGTAAATTGAATTTGATGGCACAATGTTTAAATTGGTAGAGCTGATATAGTAAATAAATTATTTAATATAAAATATCACTCATTATCTTACCATGGTGGATAAAAGAGATTTTTATTTATTGACACAAGTATATACATAATGATGAAAATTATTTAAAATCTTTAATTTTATCTTTATTCTAATTAATGTGTAATTTACATTTTTGACTGCTGAAAATGGAGTGACACTACGAAAGCACTACAGTTAGGTAAATGTTCTTATCATTTTATTCTGCCTGTATCTTGTAGTTATAATATTATAATTGCTTAAATTATTTCACCTGATACAATGGTAAATATGTTTGAAAAAAAAAAAAAAAAAAATATATATATATATATATATACCGTATGTACTTGAAAGTAAGACCCCCTTTTTTTAACGCAATTATACACCAAAATTTAGGGAGGGTTTTATATTCAAGGCGGGTATTTCGGAAAATGAAAATAAAAATAACTGTATTACTGAACTATGAATTTAGTATATTTTATTAAACACTATAAGTATATTATTAAACACTATAAGTATATTTTATTAAACACTGTAAGTTATACAGATAAAAAATTCTTGTTATTTGAGGATGCGTGCTATTTGATATCAGTGGCGTGGCTGTGTTCAGGTTCACAGGTACCTGATCTCTGAAAAAATAAATCAGCATCTTACGAATTTATAGTTTGAACCAATTGCCATTATTTTAACAACAATGCAGGAAAAACAAACAAAAAAGAACAACAACAATGCAAAAGGTGTGGTATTGTGTTTTAATTACCTGGAACACAGTTGTTTACTCAGAGTCACTGCTGCTTTCATCATCATCCTCGTCTTCACCGTTATCGATGTCAGTCTCTTCCTCAATTGTGTCATCAGAATCCTCATACATGAGGTGATCTTCCATTCCATCCAATACGCAGGAGGTGCCAGGCTTTGACAATCCACTTGCAAAGAAGCTCTATTGAAGGTTTCTGCATTTGTCCACTCTTCGTGAATGTGTGATCTCCATGTACTATTCATTTAGAGTAAAACTTATTAACGTGGTCCTCGAATGGCTTATTAATGTTCATGTCCAAGAGTTGCAGCACAAAAGTGAGGCCTCCTGAAATAACTGCAGCATCTGTGTGCATTTCATTGATTTGATTCTTCACAGAATCTTCAAGATAGCCACAGAAGCTGTCTAAAACAAGCAAACAAACTTGTCTAAAACAAGTCTTTGTTTCTTTAACATTGCTCCAGGACGGCGATTTTAGCCAGTCGCACATTAGTTTCATTTCATGTTCATTCACCCCTTATGCTGTATGCAAACATGTAAACCTCTTGGTAGTTTTCCCTTTCGCAGTTTTTCTTTTAAAAATTACATAAGGAGGCAGTTTTTTCCATGTGCACAAATGGCTAACATAGCTGTGCATCTCATTGTTTCTGCTGCAGCTATTTTCACCAGTACACTGAATTTGTCCACTTTATTTATAGTTGTTTTCTGCAGCATTTCAAAAAGTTACAGGTGTTTCATCAACGTTTCCAATCTCAGATATGAGGTTCTGATTTTTTCCTGTTTTACGTAGTATGTATCATTGAAACTCCAAAACTTTGTCAGTATATTCTGCTGGTAGTCTGCTAGCACAAAGAAGTTCTTTGCTTCAAAGTGAATCCCTTTCTTCTCATTAATCGTACCACCCAGCCATGACTGTCTTTAACATCATTTGCATTTACATGGTGTATTGCTACTTTATGTCCTTTCATTTGTATCATTTCACAGGTCACTAAACAGCACTGTCTTTTATTCTCTTCCACCCACTTAGCCAATCAGGTGGAAGAAAGAAGATCGGCTCATCACTGTATCATCCACTACAGGATGGCGTCCTATTTTAGCCACAAAAAGACCGAGTTCCTTTTTTCGCTGCTTTAAGTTTATCTTTCTGATTTCTCCAGTAACGAATCATGTTTGGTTGTACAAAATACTCTCGACCTGCTGCTCATACACCACTTTTTTCAATGAATTCCAAAACTTGTAGCTTAAATCCTACAGTGAAACTTTTTCATGAATTAATTTTACCAGTAATACATACAAAATATAAGAGAAACTCACTTTCAATAAAGTTGCTGCTGTTCTAACCAAAGGTCACTTTTACTAGTAAAAAGAAATCAATTAGTAGGTTGAAGCTGCTACTGTGGGAAGGTCACGTCTCACCTTCCCCAATGTCAAATACCATAGCATTGTTTTGCAAACACCTGAAAGGGTAAAATTTGCCCTTGGCTAACAACTAACTTTATGCACAGTAACAAAGAAATTCCTGAAGAACTGTTTTTCTAGGAATTACAGCCTGTCAAACTGATGGTTCTAACATTCTCAAATTTTTTTTTCTAAAATTTGCCTGCAAAATTTGGAGGGTCTTACAATGTATGGGGTGTTGTTTATAAATAAATATGGCATATAAATATATATGTATGAGCAAATCTTTTAAAAATAATATATTAATTATGTGCTACTCCCAACCTGGATAAAGATATTCTATTCTCTCAAGAAATGGATGGGCCTTCTCTACCTAAAAAACTTTGAAGCACTCTTTTGAGTAGGTTTGTGTGATTCATTAAACAGATCTTTTTTAGATATCCATTTTTCACTGTTCACCTTTGTCTCTTATAATTGAACTCTTTATCACTGGTGTATTTTATGTATATTTGCATTGGATCATTGCTAACAATATGAAGACCTGCTAAATTATTAACTGACTTCAAAAAAGGTTATATATTCGACCCTTATATATTTTTTTAATGTTTGAGCATAATTTTTTTCCTATTAATCCTATTCAAATAATCTTGTTGCAGTCAATGCAGCTGATTTTTGCAGTGGTACCATGATGTTGAAAAACCTTTTTAAACAAAAATATTGGTTTAAAATAAGTGGATGGTTTATCAATATTGTATTTTACTTATTAATATAATAAGTATATAATATAATATAATATTATTTTACTTATTTTATTTTACTTATTATTTTTATAGGGGTGGATGGTAGGTAATTTTTACAAAGAAAAATAGATTGTTTACTTTGACCCAAAACACAAATAGACAGCACAAAACATATTCACATTTGATGAGTATTGAAATGTGGTTCAGTGAGCATTCATTGATTTTTATTTCCCAAAATTGTTTGTTTCATTCCTTGACATTATTAACACAGGCCCCTCTGGAATTCTTCTTAAAATTTTTTGTGTACTGTTACATTTGCCATGGCTCTCATGAGTTCTGATACACAGAATGCCTTCTTATTTAAACTCAACACTATTTTTACTACTACAGTTACATAGCGGGAATCCATGTTAACTATGGATGTGGTTTCTTTAACGAGTATGATAATTTTGAAAAGTTTATTTTCAGTTTAATATAAAAAATTTTTTAGTATTAGTTTAAATTTTTGTGAATGGGAACTGTTTAAAATGTTTTGTTAGACATGTTATAATCTGGTGTAGCATAATAATATGGGATATGAGATTCACATATGAAATAAAAAAATATTTTTATTAAAATATGTAAAGGCTCTGTTTACAAGCCATCTACACTTGTTGATTCAAGATTTTTTCACAGTTATAATATATAACAATAGTACATAGTTATAGTAAGTAATAGATTTAAATGTTATACATGAAAGATAAAAATTGTGATAAAACATGAAATGTTTTTAAAATCTTTGTTAAAATTTTAATAAGCAATACACAATTATAGTAATAACTTTGATAGTGAAAATTTTCCTTATTCTTTATTACTTTTTTCAATCATTCCTTTAATGTCTAGAAAATTAATCTGTTTTAACAGAAGTGTAAATTTCTTATGACTGCATTCAGATGGTTTTTCTAATTATGACATCTAATTTTCCACATTTAGAATTATTTTGATAGATATAGATCCAGTACTAGTGTCACAGTTTTTGTCATTGTCATCATTCAGATTTGATTCAGGTGCTTTAGCAATTTTGGTGTTATAGCCAATCTCCTCAATTGAGTAAAACTAGTCTATATAATATATGTTTTTACAAAAAAAAAAAAAAAAAAGTCTATTAATTTGTTGGTTAATGCTCTCTTCCTCAATATTTCTTATAACTGTCTTCATATAAACCTCAAGAAGCATAGGTCAAGTTGATTTCTTTGAATTTAATGGTGCACACTATATAGTCATTTTATGCATTGAATAGATTGAAGTTATACTCTGAATATCATCTATATTTCAATTGGATTGACATAGCATTTTGCATCAGATTGTTTGAGTCATTAAAGAATACAAAGGGAAACTACTTCACTCCTCACTTCCTTACTATATGTGTACTTTAAAATAGCTGTGCTATTTTTTCATATGACTTGGGTCACTTAACAGGTTGTTCACAACTGCTTGGTTCCAACATTTGAATAACAATTGCTGTGTTAGTTTGTAGAGCCTTCGTCATTTGCCACTAGTTCTCTTGTGTCATTTTTACCCTTTTCATAATTATCATCATGTATTATTATTCAGTTAAGCTTTTTTACTGGCCATAATTTTCTTCCAGCACTTCACAATTGTGATTTTATAAATGCTAAAAGTCATCTCACATGTTCTATTCTTTTTAGAATTATTTAGAAGTGAAGGCAAAGTAAAAGGCATTGCTTATTCAGTGGTGGGTAGTGGTTGGATGTATTCTTGCTTCACTTTAGGATTACATCTCTAATCTGTTTCTATGTGAAACCAGCTTACAAGAAGCAAACATACCACTGTAAAAAAAAACTGCCAGTTGTATACATTACAATTTATTACAAGAAATCTTGATGTGCAATTTTATTGTAAAGACTAAAGCTAAAAATTAATTAATTCATAGTAATCTATTATTGATCAGTGGATGAGTGAATAAATAATTGTATTGTATTGGTAAGATTTATATTTATTTTTTTGGTATATTTTTTACACAGCATGTGTTCTTTTACAACTAATATAATTTAGTAAATAAAAGGTAGTTTTACTGTTAGTGTTAATATTTTTTCCCAGAAATTGCTGTGTATGGATTGTAGTGAAAAGTTTATTTCTATTCTATTATATTTTATATTATATATTATTTTTTCTTCAATTTTTTATATTAAATCAAATTTTATGCAGTTCCCTACATTTTTTTTTATCATTTATATTTTATGCTGATAGTTCTAAATAAAAAAAAACATGAAATGTACAGGAAGACAAAAACTGAACTATCTTTTCCTACTTTATGACAGAGTAAATCTTATATTCACAATCTATTCTTTCTTTCTTATTCAGTTTAAATTTCAAACCTTCTATTTTATTTATTTTATAACCTATTCTCTTTTATTTTATAGCGTATATTTGTATTTCTTCCATTAAATCTTTGAAGTCCATTGTATTCTGTGGTTTTTAACTTACTCTGCGCATCAAAATTTCATATGAAATCTGTTCAAAGCTACTTTTAAAATGTCAATCTTGTCCATCTCAGATAAGCCTCTTTGTATTGTTATATCATATTGGATTTTGGTCTATACTTAGTATTTTACTTTTATAAACACTACTTAAAAGACACATTTGAATAATCAGTGCATACATCAGCACATATGTATTATGACATGGTTCTGTACATAAATCTAAATTTGTATTCATATGAACTGGATTTTACTTGAATCTGTGTACTTTAAAAAGTTTAAAAACAGAACATTGCTTCAGAATCGAGAAAATTAATTAAATTTACTGTAATAATGTGGACATAGCATAATTTTAATATAAAAACTATAATAAAACAGAAATGACAAACAGTATTAAAACTGCAGTTTAAGGTTACAAATGAGCATTTACAGTTACAGCAAATATTCTCATTTTATTTAAAAGATATATATTTTTTTTTAATGCAGTCTTGAGAGTAAACATTATAGAATTGCTTAGCTTAACATCTCTATTCTTTACAAAATTAGTAGCTTTTCCTGATCTTTTTAATTCTACTGCTCAATTCCATTAATCCTCTTATTTGTATCTGTTTCTTTAAATTTCTAATCAAAAGAGAAAGCTTTCTGATGTGCTTGGAAGAAGCTTTTCTCTTTTTCATTTCTGATTTTTTTCTTCAATAGTTTTGCAAATGATTAGTAAATTGATCAACAGGTTTAATTTCAAACATAAGTATATTGTTTGTAGATTATAGTTTATGAATTCAAAATCTATTTTACAGGCTCTTAAGAGCAGAAAAGTGGTTTTGACAAAGATGTTTTATCTTGTGTCTGTGTACTGAGAACTACAGCTTGAACTGAACGGTTTAACCAATTTTGATGAAATTTTATTTGTGAATATATTTATTTCTTCACTATCTCATACCATTTAAAAAAACATTTTTAAAGCTGATATTTATGAGTAGTTTATGTCTCAAAACCATTTCAAAAATAGAAAACATTGAATTTTCAAAAATAATGTCTTTAATGAATTTCTTGAAAATTTTCACATAAATACTCTTTTAAGATGATATAATTTAGCATAATTGCCATGTCTAGGAAAATTTGCAAAATCCTATCCCAATGGTGTTAAAACCTTGTTTCAAAACTTGATTTCATATTGTAATGGGTACCATGATTCGACTTCCGGAAAATTTCAATTTATCTTTGCGTTTCACATCCCCCAGATCCCAAAACCACCGTCAGCTCAAAAGTTTATTTATATATATATATATATTTCAGTTTCTTGTGGACACGATAACTGCCATAATTTTGTGCCAGTCTTTTTCAAATTATTCATTAGAAATACCTCGTCCCAAAATCTCGGTCGAGTTCATTTACGGGCAAAATCGGACCATGGGAGTGGAAATGGGGGGCCTTTTTCAAAAAAACAAAATATTGCTATAACTTTCTTATTAAGTAATTTATTTAAAGTTCCTGCTATTCTTTGGATAAGAGCCTAAAACTTATCTATGTAAAGTTTTTTGATATCACAAACATTGACCCAGAGGGTGGAAAAAATGGGGTTTTGAAGAAAAAAATCATACCTCCCTTAATAGGGACAGTATTGAATCTGTTTAAAGTGGTTTTTAGTCCTCTAAACATTACCTAAAACTTTTGTCTGAAACAATTGTTGATATGCCTGAACCTTATGGCAAGGGATGACAAAAATGTTGCTAGAATTGTAAGAAGATGGGGCTTGTCGTATGATAAACATGTGAAACCTTTTTCATATGAGACCATTGTCATATCAAGTAAATTTGAAATTTTTCTTAACTTTTAGATGGAAATCTTTTTTATCCCCTATTTTGCATCAGTGAAATCTACCTCTGCCTTCTGGCGTGCCAAAAGGAATTTTTTTATATGAGTTTTTGCTTGAGAGGTCATTTTATCAAAAAAGAAAAGTATTAAGAATTAAAGTACGTACAGAACATATAACTTTGATTCTTATATGTAAATAATAATAATTACCTTACTCTTATACGTTACTTTTAAGAGGCATTCATGTTGACCACCAGGCTATATTGCAATTAAGTTAATACGAGTGCTTGATTATGTGCCTAAAGAAGTATATAGCGTACTACTAAAACTATAATGAAGTGCTGCTCTTTTACGCATGTTAGTGTAGATCTATATGTCAGAAAGTTTGTTCTGTGTTTTAACACTATTTATTTTAAATATTTTTTTACATAATTCCATGCTTCTGCTTCCCAATAAACAACATTCATCATCATTAAATAAATGAATTCAATAGTAAATTTATCATCTTCCAAATCCTACATAACATTAATTTATATGTTTCTATTTATTAACAAGTAAATTTTTTTATTTTTTTATTTGCACTTTGTTCTAAGTTCACTACACATGAGTATCTTTAGAAAAAAATAAACAATGAATCAAATTTTTTTCATTCACACTCATCTGTTATTTGATTCTAAAGGTGATTTTAAATATTTTGTTGTTTAGAGTACAATAAATTAGTGTTTTCCTTTAAAAATTGAACTTGAACTGTAACAGAAACAACTTTGGACTATTGGTTTTTGAAGTACTTATACTTTTTTATTTTGGGGTATGCAATTAGCAGAGATAAAATCATATTTGTGTGAATTTTTTCTTTACAAGTGTGTGTATGTTTATTCATTTTTTTTTCTTGATGATATTGCCACATAAGCCTTAAGCTTGTGCATGGAGTATGGAAATGGAATTTTTGTAGCTTATGAAAAATGCCATGCCTGACCAGGATTCGAACCCAGGACCTTTAGATGAAAGGCTGAGGTGCTACTACTCGTACCACGTAGGCCGCATTTTAAAGAATAAGATAAGACAAATGCAATAGTAAAAAAAAGCAGTAGTAACAAAAAAAGATAATAAAAGTGCAAGACCCGTGTCAGGTATATGGTAGGTGGTTTGAAATATATTTTACAGCTAACATGAGGGTTGATTGTTCCATTTTTAATTTGTGTAATTTTTTGTTCAATTTTTATAATTCTCCATTCTTCTTCATTCTGACAATGAGTTAATTGTTTGTACCAATTCTTTACAACCTGTTCAACTTTACACTAACCTTTCATCAATTTAAACAATAGTGTCAGTGTTGTCCTTTTTTTCTGAATTCTTTTCTGATTTATTTTTTCCTTAATTGGTGTAAGCCACTTCCCTTTTTTTCCATCAAAAATCTTTTTTACACAACATTTTTTTCACAAATTTTCTTACTAGTCATAAAGTCATTGCATAATTTATTAAAGCTTCAATTTTTCAGTTATCTAAATTTGCTAAAATTCAAATTATTTTTAGGTTGAAAGTTGTTTTATGCAATAAATCATTAAATATTTATATTTTGCTTCTGAATTTCCAGAAGGTTAACAATATTATATTTCTAATTTGAGTGTGTATTATTTTCAGCAGTTTTCAAATAGTGTATAAGAACAAAATAAAGGTTTTGTGTTGTATGTGATTAGATCAGATGTGATATCACTACTGCTGTACAATATGACACAATCTTGTTTTTAATTGGTCCGTTCCATTGATTATGCAATTCTAGATAAATTTACCCTTAAAACTTCCTTAAAAGTTCTATAATTATAGAAATAAAAAAAAATTCAGATTGGAGCAGCAGATCCTCAATTTTTAATCAAACACCAGTGCAAGCATGCAGACAAGCATTCTAACTTATTATAAAGTTTTTCTTTTGACTGTACAGTTTAATTTTTTTATTAAAATTACTCTTAAGAAAAATTTTAAAAGTGATCTTTTTAATTTACTTTTTAAGCAAACTCCTTTATATGTCTGTAAAACGTAAAAAAAAACTTCTAGAAGTAGAGTTTATTGAATTGTTAATAAAAATTAATTTTTTCTTATTCCATTTGTGCAGTTTGAACATTTTATACCAACAATTTTATACTTATCAGATATTTTTCATGTAATAAAAATCCAGTCATGTAGTTAATAATAGTTTTTTATTAATTAAAAAACTATGATCGTTTAGATAAGCTGAATAAAAAAATTTGTAGTCACTAAAAAGCCGTTATTTCATATTAAGTAGTGGAAACTGTATTTTTTTTAAATGTTAACATAACTATTACATTAGTGCTGGTAGATGATTGTACTATAACAAGTAATAATGTAGGCTAGAGGTTCTGAAACTTTTCAGTCTGTGCTCCCTTCATGGTGTACCATAAGTTAGCGCCCCTTTTATAATCTATATAATGTATTATAAATAATGTACAAACATGTATTTTTTGTTATACTGTGCCTGTATGCATTTTTTTTTTCATAAAAAGCATATACAATAATCATGTTTAGACTAATAAAAAAATAAAAACAAACAAAGCTATTACATTTCTTTTATTTTTACATTTTAAGAACTTAAAAGAGTAAATAAAATTAAAATGAAATAAGACACAAATTACAAAGAATTATAATATGCTCATTAGTGACTTTTGAAAAAAATTAATCAAAATGTAATCATGAAAGTTTTGGTAAACACTTTTAATGTGATGGGTGGGCTTGTTTTTTCTTCACAAAGCTTTATAAAACTGGATGAATGTCCAGCAGAGCAACTCTTAGTTCTTTGCTGATATCTAGTCTTCCATGATACTTGGACTTCATAGATACAAGAACAGAAATCCTGTTTCACATAAATGTATATAATTGCAAACAGTATTACCATTCTCATAGATTTTTGGTACAAACTAGGGTACACTTTTTTTACACTTATCTACTAGCTTGACAATGAGTTTTCTTTTTCAAATCTTACTTTTAACAAGTCATCACACTGAAGATCAATGAGCTCTTCTCGTTCTGCCATACTCAACAACCTAGTTTCCTTCAGCTCTTGAAATGGGTGTTTTATCCAATAAATTGGTTGAAGGTCTTCATAAAAATACTAATGAAATTATTTTTATAGAGTAGAAAGAGGTTTTACCAAACAAGTTTTACCAAATAAGCTCTTGAGGACGCTGCTACACACTCAACTTCTTGCAGCATTTTCAGTCAGCATATAGGAAAAACAGTCAAGTAAGGTTTTTTCATAGCAGCTTCCCACAACGACAGCTTCTTAATGAAACTTTGTACTTTTTCATTCCAGATAAGGTATTGTCATTTCCCTTTTGCAAAGACTTATTCAAAATATTAAGATTTGCATGAATATCTGCAAGTTAGGTTAGCTTCAACAGGAAATCTGTATTGCAGAATAGTTTTGCTGAACCTTGGTTGCAATCTCTTAAAAACATAAACATTTTTTTTCTAAATTCAAATATTCTATTTAAAATATTATCTCCTGTTATCCATTGAACGTCAGTGTGAAACAGTAATGCTGTGTGGTTCTGTGAACCCATATCTTCACATAAAACTAAATAACCTTGATTGAAGTGGCTGTGCTTTGATTAAATTGACTGTTTTAACAACAACTTGAAGAACTTCATTTAAGTTGGATTCAGGTCTTTTAAGGCTAGTGCCTCTCTGTGAACAGTGTAGTGGTTCCATTTGATGTTTGGGGAAACAGCTTTGACCAAACCTTGAAGTTCAGTGTATTACTCTGCCATAGCCCTGGCACTATCCATGCATAACCGAAATGCATTTCTCCCATTGCATATTATTTTCCTTAAAAAAGTTGTCAATAATCTTAAAAATACACTCTCCTATAGTGTTGGTGGTAAATGGCTCACTTAAAAGTTGGATTTTAGTTGTTGTGTGAAGCATCTCCGAACATTGTGGAGTTAGTTAAAGTATAGTCGGTAAAGTGTACTTCAGTTATCATTTTGTTTTTTTGAAGAAAACTTTAGTACTCCTAATAATTTAATTAGATAGATTAAAGAAAAGCGATTTGAATAAAATAAGGTTATACTTAAATTTTTTTTTACCATTATTATGAAGTGAATTCTTCAAACTCCTCAGCAAAGACATATAAAAACTATTATATACAACTGGTAATTCCAGTTCTTGTATATTGTAAAAGGGAACCCGTGGTTGAAATTCCATGAAAAATGATTTTTGTTATATAATGTTTTTAAAATTTTATTTAGCTTAATGATAGTCTTGTTTTGGAAAAATATTTCTTAAATGTATCCAGAAAAAGAAAATAAGAAAACTTAGTAAAAGAGAAATTTTGAATATGGGAGTTCTTATTAACATCAAAAAAAAAAATGTATGGAAGTTGTTCAAGTAGTGTTGTTTAAATTTTTTTTTTTTTTTTAATGTTTTAATGTATCCCCAGGCCAAATCAAGGTGACTGAAGCACTTTACAAAATTTCTTTTAATAAATATTTAAAAGAAATCTGTTATTGCAAATTTTATGGTCTATTTGGTATAGATTCTGAAAATGTTAACAAAGAAAAAGGTATTTTTCAATAAGAAAGGGCAGGACTATAATTATCTTAAGGTACCTAAAGTACCTGTTCTACCTATAGATAAATACTGAACTTTTTGCCTTTTGTATTTTTTCCCTTTTAAGCTCAAGAAAACATTCTATACTTGCAAATCATGTGTTTGTATCATGTACCCAATTTAAGATTCAATCTGTGAATGATGTGTGTGTGTGTGTGTGAATGTTTATTTTCTTTTCCTTATATTAAAAATATCAACAGTTAGAGAATCTGTGCTTGTCTTTTTCTACCCCTATTTCGGATTGCATATTAAATAATTGCATACAAATACCTTTCATTTTTTTCCTGTTTAGCCTCCAGGAATTACCATTCAGGTATTACTTCAGAGGATGAATAAGGATGACATGTATGAGTGTAAATGAAGTGTAGTCTTGTACAGTCTCAGTTTGACTATTCCTGAAATGTGTGGTTAATTGAAACCCAACCACAAAAGAAAACAGGTATCCATCATCTAGTATTCAAATCCATATAAAAGTAACTGCCTTTACTAGGACTTGAATGCTGGAACTCTCAACTTCCAAATCAGCTGATTTGGGAAGACATGTTCACCACTAGACCAACCTGGTGGGTTTGCATACAAATACCTAATTATTGTTTTGTTCACTCACCTATTCTTTTCCCTACTTGTGTACCGTGGTTTCCTTCCATTATGTGCCTGTTCTTTGTGGATGTCGAATTCAGGATTCCTCAAAGTAATTTTGCACATGTTACTCCCTAACTTTGCTATGATTATTCAATGATTTCTTTGTTAAACTTGATTTTTATTGTTGTGATATTCTTTAATTTTACCATACTAGTTATTTTTGTTTATAATTTGTAAACATTTTTTTCTGTATTTACGTTATTTTCTATTTGAAAATTACATTATAGAATTCATCATGTGTGCTTTAAAGTTCTGCCCTGTCATTTACTTAAGAATTCAATTTCAAGTTGTTAAAAGGTACTCAACCATCTTCTGTTTGTGGTACTTGAAGAGAGGTAACCTACAACTTACTGCAAGCCTCTATGCAAACTTACAAATGTTCTGGGTTCCACCACAATCTGGAATCTATCTTCACAACTTTTATTACTTTTAAGTTCTAAATCCTTTAATTGATTGATCCATCAAAGGCAAAAAAATTAAATAAGTTTATTGATTACACTATAATAATCTTTAGATTCATAGTGTAGGAATTATTATCTATGCTGAATTTCAAGCTGCTATCTTTTTATTTTTCTGACTTTTGGAATATACTCTTTTTTACCCCAACATATGAAGGATGAAAGAATTCCTTCTTAATGGTAGTTTATCAAATGAAAACTTCCATTCAAAATTTCAAGTCAGCTTATTTAATCCTTGAACACTTTAAAAAACAAAAACTTTAAAGTTTTAAGAAAACTTTTATTTTAACCCCCCTAGGATTGTTAAAAAAAAATTGCTTACTTTTCCTGACAACCACTTTGGAATAAATGTAACTTAAGGTGTTTCTGCAGCTATTAATAAACAGGAATAACTATTAATGAAAAGGAATAATTAGTTATGAATGATACCGAAATAAGGCCTTTCTTGTTTAAACATGTGACTAGTTTTTTACCTACGTTGTTTAGATTAAAAAACCCTTTGAAGTGGTAGCTTACTTCCTAAAGAGAACATATTGGCTTGATTTCAGGTTTAAAGTTCTTCTCATCCTCATTTCAATCTCTATTTGATTTGATCTTTTTGGGGGCTGTTTTCAAAATAATATATCCTTACATTTTCTAGATACCTTCTTAGGAATAGCTGTCCAATGTTCCAGCATTAGCTCTTTAGGAAGTGGTAGAATTAATGATGAGAAAATCATTGAGAACATTTTCTTACATCGTTACATTCCTTTTGGTAATGAATAAAAAATATTTTCATAGCAGTGCTTTACTCTATGTGATAATTAACCTATCTAGTTTCTAATTTCTCCTCAGTACAGATTGTTAATAAAAATAGTATTTTCTTAGTTTTCCTAGGTGTTACATTTCAAATAATTATGCCAAATTTCATCTTTCTTGCTCCCTGTAAAATGGGAGAATCAGTTAAGAGTGTTAGTGAGTGTGGCTTTATTATTTATGTACGTCCATATTAAGACAGTAGCTAGTATTTTAGTAATCCTTGGGTTTTACTGGTAGTTTATTAAAACTAGTTGGACTATTCCTGTGTAGATACAAGGACTACAAATAGACACAAAAAGAAGTATATGAATAATTTAAATTACTTATAGGTAAAACAAAAACGATGTGGATGGTCTGTTAGATGCAATGTTGGGCTTGGATTGTTACAAGTTGAACCAAAGAATCAAATTTTTTATAAAGTTAATATTTTAGAATACACCACTTTAGGGTTGAAGACCAAAATTTCGACCACAATTTTTTAAATATGACTCCATTGTCATATTCGTTAGAATTATGTTAGGTTTTATTTTATAACAGTCTTCTTAACTACTAATCAGTCAGTTTTCTTGATTTCTGTATGTTTATGTGTAAACTGATTGATCAAAACTAAACAAAATACATGAAAAGTATCATTTCTGAAGGTAAATAAAGATAATTTTCTGTATAAAAAATTTCTAGGAAACTCATAGACATATGAAATAATAGTTTGAAATAAATTCAGTATTAAAGAGTTTTATTTTAAGCTATAAAATATTAAACTTGTTTGGAAGATAATAACATTTAGTTGAAATATAGTACATGATACAGTAACGCTGATTTACCATGTCAAATTCTAAACTGCTGTACACAAGACTTTTATGAGTCTGGAATTAATCAGTTCATTGCAATAACTGAAACATATTACACTTTAATGGTTACACTTGATTTATCTTACCAAATAATAAATTCTTGTTTCACAGTAAATGTTTGTAAGTAATTGTATTTTACTCGACACCATTACTCAGTTTTATTTCATTTGAATGTTTATTCTATGTTCATTTAGGGTACTAAAGACTTGCAAACCAGAAACATAACTGAAGTTACAAATTTTTTATTAAATAATTAATCGATGTAAATTAAATTATTCATAATCATTTAAAAAACCTTATACAATTAAAATGAGATAATAATTATTTAAATATGTGTGTACCCGTTTAAATATACATTTTTTTGGACCATCATAAATATACCAACAAAATTTACCATATAACTGTATTTTTCATCAAAAACAATAATACTTATAATATCAATGAAATATGAATTATCTTACTGTCAGCAAATTACAGATTTAATCAATCAACAGAATTCACTTATTATTACAATATTTTATGTAATATGATGCAATAAGTTTTAATTTATCAATCCATTGGAAAAAATACAAAAATTATAATTTATTTATCTTCATTTGATAAAACAATTAAATGTTATTTTTTCTAATTTCAAGGTAGCTTCAAAAAGTGGCAAAAAATTATTATTTCAAAATTGACAGTCCCCATGATGTCAGAATATGGCAAGCATCATCTTCATGTTAGCTCTCAAAAATTAGAAAGAATCATTACTTTTTCTAAAATGCTTGTGTCATCATTGCAGCTCAAAATATCCTTATAAATTCTATATAAATTTGATATTTTGCATCAAAGACAAAAAAACAGTCGTCGCCAAAAGTATAGAATGGAATGAATAAAAAAAGTAGTTTATGAATGCCTAAGTGTTATGTTAGAGTTTTATTAATGTTGATGTGTTTACATTGGGCACCCATTTACAATAGTATAGCTAATGATGAAAACTTTGTACTTGTTTAAAATTAAAGACAGAAATTAAAGAATTAAAATTTACCACAGTCCTCTTATTTGAAAATGGATTACTTTCAGCATGCTCCAAAAATGTTGTCAGCACATTGACCCACACTACTTAACAAGTATATTGCACGGTGCATTATAACATCTGTGGAGCATTCACCATATTCTTTGGATTTGGCACCAGAATCTTTTTCTCTCGGAGTAGATTTTGAAAGAAAACTGATAAAAGACGTCGATAACATCATCACTGTCGTGACAAGCAGTGAACGGCAGTTTCGAAAAATGAATTTCAGGAATGTTTCTAAAAACTTTAACTTTGTAGCCAAAAATGTGTAGCTCCTGAAGAAATTTTAACTTTTGACTCATCTCTACTCATACATGTCATCAAGGCAATGTTATTGAACAAACAAAACCAAAAATAATCTAAAAGACTACCGTTTATATGTATATAAAGGTACTGTTTTAAATTATATGTATACATGTATATATGTAGTTTTTGAACATGTAAACTGTTTTTGTAAAACTTTTGTTAGTAATTTTTATTTGATAGTCTCTACATCTCTCCCTTCAGACATTCATGACCAACAACGTAAATAACTTTTTATGAAACTGACAACACTTATCAAATAAATACTAGGTGTAGTAAGTTCATGTCCGTAATACAAAAAATGGTAAAAATAAAATTTCCAAATTTTATAAATACTAATACAAAGAATAAGATTGAAGATTACGGAGGGCTACAAGGGAAAGTTTTCCGCCTGAAAAAGGAAACAAGATTTTTCTTCTTTTTTTTCAACGTAGCCACTTGCAATTCAACACAGTTAAAAGAATGACTTTCCAATACCCTAATTCTACTTGGCCAACTCTGCAAAATAACCTGTGACCTTATGATTTGAAGTAAATCTTCGTCCAGTGATCCATTTCTTCAGGTTTGGGAAGAAGATGTAATCACTGGGAACCAAATCCGGCGCTTGTGAAAGCACTTCGAAACATAGTTTAAAAAAATTCTGCAACAACCCGAGTATGTATGCAAGCGCCTTAACGTGGTGAAAGAACTTTTTTTTGGCTAGATGTGGATAGTTTCCCTGAATAGTACCCTTCAATCGGTTCAGTATGAGTCGTAATATATTCCGATGATGGTCGTGCCTTTTTCCAGGTAGTCTATGAGCACCACACCACGAGAATCCCACCGTAGCCATGACTTTTCCTGTACCTCTTCATTTGAAAAGATACAATTTTCGCTTTCTTTGAAGAATTTTCACCTGCTCCCTTCCAATGCTTGGTCTCTGGCGTGTAATAGAAAATTTATGTTTTTTATCTACTATATAAACCGTTGAAGAACACAGTAGAATCGCGCTTAAATAAATCTTAAAAGGTCTCGAGACGTGTTCTGTCAAATTACTTCTGTGGTCGACTGTAAACAGACGTGGCACCCATCGAGCGGAAACCTTTTTCATACCCAAAACATCGTGTAAAATGTAGTGGATACGGTCTATCGAGATGTTTGCAAACAGTCAGCAAGCTCGCGTACCTTCATTCGGCGATTATTTAATAGAGCATTGTGGACTTTTGTGACGACTTCGTTGGTCGTAGCGGTTTTTGGCTGTTCGGATCGTGCATCATCTTGAATAGATATACGACTATGTTTAAATTCAGCAGCCGTAGTTTCGAAAAGGAACAGAAAGAATCCTTTAAAGTGGAATCTAACGGTTTTTGTATGTCCGCTATAGTTAAATCTTTTAAACCAAAGTACTTTACAACAGCTCGAACTTCAGTTTTAATAATTTTTCAGAAGATGTCAAAACTTGCTCTTTACTCTATAACCACAAACAAGCGACTAAACGCACACATCTGAAACTTCTCAGCACGTAATGTTTTGTAAAAAGAAATTGTAAGCACTGACATGAACTGCTGTGTCTTTTCCTCTTAACTTGGGCAGTTTAAAAGAAAACAACTGTATTGAAATATTAAAAATTTAAATGACTGAATTTATGACAAAGCCTTAAATGAAAATAATTCAGCATGTAGTAAATATAAATTACTAACAGCTATTCACTTCATTAGGTAAAATATACACTCAATAAATGTTTCTATAATAACCACTTCTAGAACACAATTACAAGCGATGTGTACATGATTCTTCACAGCGCAATGATTAGAATACATTAAAAATAAGTTAATGAAATTCTTAGAATTTCGTGTTGTGTTTACAGTTCATAAATAGCACATTAGTTATGCATGATTCATGAATAGAGACCGGATTATATGCAATTTAAAACGCTTGAAATGTACATGCAAATATGCATGAAAAATGCTTAAATATCAATGTTATATATGAAAAAGTGTCAAAATATGCAACTTTAAATAATAAAAACATAGTTATTTTTAGTTTTTTTATTTTAAAATCAGCATACTATTGGAAAAGGATCGCTCCACATCCACTGAGGTAACTGGGCAGTATTTGAATTTGGGCGTTAGCACTTATTGTTTTAATGCACCGATAATTAAATTCGCAATGTAACGGCCACAAGTGACGGTAGTTTCGTCAGTTGAAATCCAAATAATGCTGTCCTTGAGTTCATTGCGTATTTCTTTCAGAACATGCAGATAAATTGTTGGTATGTAATTTTTACGCAATGTTGATTCATCTGGTATATTTTGATTCAAGCAATATTTTCACAAAAAATCTTTGAAGGTAGGATTTGTAAGTTTGTGAAGAGGAATATTACTTGTAAGCAATGCTTCACATAAAATCCATGCTAGTGTTTTTTTTGGAAGTGAAATCACTGCTACTTGCCGCTATTAAAAGTTGTTGTCGTGGGTCTTTATTTTGCAATCCTGCGATATAAAGACTTGTCTGGACATGCTGGTCTATTTGAAACTTTTTTGTGCATGAAATATTTTTATCGTTAACTCGACAATATAAAACATTTCCGTCGTATGTAAATATTCCAGGACAGGATCCACGAAGAGACAACTTTTTTTCGGGAGGCACGGTAAGCATTAAACTTTATACAAACAAATAAAAACTAAGCTGATGCCATGAACGCGTCAACAGTAAAATGCGTAATTTAATTGCCTAGTGGGAGAAGTGCTGCAGTAGGCATGCGCGTCGCAGAACGGTATCATTCGTACTTGATTCGCGTGAGTTTGTGTTTTACTTGGCCTCAAAATAATATTATCCTACCGAAACAATAGATGCACGACCGCTAATTGCGCTCTAAAAACCGTGCGGCTAATAGGTTTACTCGGCTCAACGTAAGACTTCTTTTTTTTTCGGTAGGTACCCTACCGAAAAATATTGTAAATATAGAGAAAATATGCATCATCACTAGATTTTAAGGAAAATATGCATTAACCGGTGCGAATGGGCTTAATATGCGATTGCATATGCAAATGCATATAATCCGGTCTCTATTCATGAACAATTCTACTATTATTAGTTGCTATAGAACAGGAAGTAGGCCTAGATGATAACTTTATTTCTTAATTTAGAATAAAACTCAACAATTACATACGCTAATGCGAGTTTATGAAACCTGTTTTTTTATATATTACCATACCACAAAAGACAAATAGAAAATGACAATGTTTTTTATCTGCTTGTAACAGAGGCATATGCATGCAAAATAAAATGCTAGTACATGGCTTTCAGTCCCTGCACCAACATACGTGCCGATACATATATTGTGTTTGCATGTGATCTTTGTGTCTGTGATTGAATGTGTGTCCAATTCACTCTGTTTAGTAGTCATTATAGTCTATTTAGTTTAAGATTGTTGTTTTTATTAGTGTGTGTGTTATTATATCTTCTTTCTCATTTTTTAAGCGACACGGTAACCTTTTTTTAAGTGAAAATGAAGTAAGAAGTATGTATGAATTGTTAAAAATGTATTTTTTTTATCTTCTGTTACTAGTATCTTCTTTCTTTATTATGTAGTTTATGCAACAATTTGAATAATTAGGAAGTTTTACCTGCTTGTGTCAGTTAATTTCCTTTTCGGATTGGCTCTGATTTGATTGTTTAAAATGGATTATATGTATTATATATAGTCTGTAGTTTAGTGGTTGGAAGTTAAAATTCATTTCGAACTTCAATTTTTATTTTTAGTTTTTCTATTATTACTTTTTTTAAATTATTTTACAACTTCTTTGCTTTAAATTAAGTCCTGTAACTTATTTTTAAGGACTTATCGTTCTTATTTAAAAAAATAAATTATATTTTTATGATTCGTCGAGATATAGTTTCATAATTCATGAAAATATCCATTCTACAAAATATTATAGATGATATATTTTGATGTTATTTATAAAATTAAAATAAACACTACATAAAAAAGTTGAATCAGAGTAAAGATTACTCTGACTTACATCGAATGAAAGGTCACTAATCTTTCACCTGAGTGGTTCTGACTTTGAACCCTGGTCAGACTTGGCATTTTCATATGCTACAAATAGATCAGATATAAGAGATCTAATTGGGAAGCATTAATTGTATTTAATTAGAAAAATTAATCGGATTGTTTTAAAGGTTTCTCTTTCTCTCGCTGATTTGAGGCATGAATTTACCGGAGTCTTAAATGAAATATAAATATTACTGCGTCAGGCAGTTACATCTAATGAACCGTATTGAAAATATGGGGAATATTTACATTTCATTTTAAGAAAATACGTTTTGTTATTAATGAAATTAATGAACCGTGCGCCTTTCCTAACGTAAGACGTAATTCGGTAAAAACGAATTTCCTCCTCTCTCCGAGAGCTTGGAATGACTAATTTCACTTCTTCCTTTAATATGTTTACCTCCAAAATATCAGTTAGCGATTCTAATGTAATGTACTACATTTAACTTATGTCTGTATTTGTTTAGCATATATAATAAATAGGTTAAAATTGATAAAAAGATTTACTTCATTTTAAAATGTTATTATGAATGTAAACTTTTTGTTACACTTGAAATAAATCATGTGTAATGAGATCTATTATTGAAAATTTGCTTTTCAGTCCTTAACTTTTTTAGTTGATGAACTTTAATTATTTCCATGATTTATAGTAGAACATATAGGGGGGGGGGGGTTTAAGCATATATAGTTCTAGGTCATATGACGTCACAGGTTGGCGAGCCAAACATTTTAGCTTTCGTCTAAGAAACATTAAGCTGAATTATGGATACGGGTTAAGATGTGATGCTCCGCTTATCTGTTTTACGATTCCATTAAATTTGGGGCTTTATTTAATGAAAGTTCAAACCGTCGGCTGTTGCTATGGGTTTCGGTATAATTTCTTAAAGGTAATTTGTAACGGCTTTGTTCAGAGGCCTAAAAGGATCTTTTCTCTCCTTAACCAGTACAACACTTGGGATGTAATTTAACTATCAGTAGGTTCTATTTTACTTTATTTTTTTCAATTTAACATGGGAACTAGTACAAATCGATTAAAATGGCTATTTTTTTTATATTATATGTTAATTATTAAATTTAATTTTCAAGTATTCTATTTTCTTTTAAAGATATATAATTAATTTTCATTCTTTCATTATTTATTTATAAAATAATTGTCAGATGTCATCGTGGGTCAAAGTCTATACAGAGAAATTACTATGTAATAATTCAAAAAATTATTTAAATTAATTTAAACCGGGTTAGTAGAAATAAGAATTCCTTTCCCTTCCGAATAATACATAGTTTCAATAGCTGGAATTTTAGAATAAGTTTATTTTCAACTTTTTACTCATTCTATACACCTTATGGTAATACCGGGGGAAGTTAATAAAAAATTGTAAGAATAAAATTCTTTGAATAAAAATTCTTAGACTAAATATTGTTTCCTTAAATTTAGAGTATTGAAGATGGAACACGAACAACAATGTTGTTGTACTTCCCCAGCATTTGCAAAAAGCTGGGAAATGTATTTACATCTTTTAAGTAATGTAAAATAATTGAAAAAGTTCTTAAATGATTACCTGCTCCGGATTCAGGAGAGAGCCAACCCGCTATCGTTACTGTACCATCCTTTGTATGTATTCCTACTGTAAAATGTCGGAAAAGGTTTAAACCCTGGAGATTTAATTTATATAAGTGGTAAGAAAATTTTTTGATGGGTTCTTTTTACATTTTTACTAATAACCTTCACGAAATTGCACCTGGGTCAAAATATTAATCTTTGTTCCAAGGGGATCACCACAAAATTTAATTCTTATCTGATTTATTTTTGTTTTTATTGGCCGGGAAAGATTTAGATTGAACTTTAATATTACTACTTCAGAAGTTACAAAATTAATTTTTTTCAAAAATTTACTTATCTCGAAGTAGTAGTCATGGATTAAATAAGGAACTACTCGATCCTGTTTTCCGATTTTCATTAATGATTAATATCATAAATTTATCCCACAGAACGATTCAGCATACAAGATTTTTATGATTTTTCTAACAATATGTTAAGCAAAATATACAGTAACACACAAGGAGCTTCTAACACTGAAAAATTAAAAAAAAATACCGTATTAAAATTATCCCCTATTACAGTACTTTTCTTTAAAGTATTCTATACTGCATTAACCGAGAAAATAAAAGGGATATTTTAATCGATTTGTTATGCTTTTCAAATAAAATATTTTTTAGTAAAATCGAACAAAAATAAATAAAAATGATAAACTATGTTGTCATATATTTTGTTTTATTTTTGGAACAAAAAAAAACTGATTGATGCCATAATAATTAACCTGTAATAAGGAACTAGAACGTAAAACCTATTACAACTAATGACCATCTATTTTATTGTATTTTATGTGACCTTTTAAACTGTCCTTTAAACACCCCAGATTGTGAAGAATTAAAAAGCATGTAGGCGAAACATCCCGGCATATTGAATATCCACAATCTCGTTCTGCTATCATCAACTTTTCTTTGCAGAAACAAAAAGACCAATAAATTTTCTGATTTCACATAAAACATTTTATAAATACGAGAGGTTATCTCTAAAGTAAAGACCATTTCATTGTAAAAAAAATTATGAAAACTTTGTAATTATTTTTTATTTCTCTTAAACTACATATCTTATACTACTTCTCATTTATCGTAGCGTTACACCAGCTTCATTATATTCTTGTCGTATTCTTCTGCCGCCGGTCCATTTAGCCATTGATTAACAGCATTTTTAAGTTCATCGTCACCCGCAAATTAATTCCACTCAAAACTTCTTTCAATATCCCAGATAATCAGAGTCTAAGGCGATTGTAAATTTCCTATCCAAATGTTCTCGGTAAATCACGTGTCGGATCCGCAACATGTGGACGTACATTATCGTGCAGCAAGACGACGCCGTCGGTCAGCCGCCCACATCGCCGATTTTGAATGGCCCGCCGTAACTTACGTAGAGTTTCGCAGTAGGCTTCTGCACTTATAGTCGTTCCACGTGGGGTGAAATCAATAAGCAGTGTACCATACCGACCCCAAAAGACTGTGGCCATCAGTTTGCGTCCAAATGGCTGTAGCTTGACCTTTGTTAGTCTGGTTGGTGATTGAGGATGTTACTATTTTTGGACGTTTCTTTCATTCATTACATTATCACCGTACACAGCAACCAACTGCCTATGAATTTCAGCCTGCTTAACGTTTTGATGGTTTAAATAACGTATGGCTGCACGTATTTCACAGTCGGCGGCAACATCGATTTTCCTATTTATTTTATAACGTAATAACTCACACGTAATCAAAGATACTGCAACGCGACAACTTACAGACCAACAATTCACTGTGTACACTACTAGCGTGGCCATGAATGACATAGGTTCGCTAACTTTAAGGAGAGATTTCTCAGCGGTCTTTACTTTAGAGATATCCCTCGTATACTTTTAACTAAAGAAGACTTTCTTCTAACTAAAGAAGACGCATATTTAAGGATAAATATGCGTTATGAAATATCTCCCTCACGAAGAATTAGTTTTCGATATGAAGTAGTTTGGTATGTTTCATGTTTTTTGAATTTCTTTTTGTTGTAATTTCTTATTTCACATTAAAATTAATATCCTAATATTTTATTCGTATAAGGAATGTTAGAATATTGGTTGTAACATCTAAAAAGTATTTCATGATGATTTAATATCAAATATTTTAAATCCCTTCGTCATAAAATCAGCTGTTTCAGTTTCGGTAGTGTATAAAATTTATGATGATGAACTCTGGGATCTAAACCGAGCCGTAAAATGTTTTACTGTTAAACCGATAGGAATCAATATTATTTAACTCATATTTTCTGGAAGGTATCTTCTTGAATCTCACTAAACATTTTGGGATGAGTTTATCGTTTAACAATTAGTATAGGGTTTACTTTGAATGATTTATAACTGCCTTTTAAACTCTTAAAATTTCCTGCAAACGATGGAACTTTGATTATTTAATAATGTTTAAGTTTTAACTCCGTGTAACTACTACATAATTGTATTAAATAACACTGACAAAACAACATTTTTTAATGTTTCTCTAAATGTAATAACATTTCTTGAATTGCTTTTTTGCGTACATTACAGGTCTGTAAATACAATTTTTTGATCACCCTTAGTTTTAAATGAATTACGCTTCAAAAAAAATTATGGGAAAATATAGTTAAAATCTGTGAAATTTGTAATTTTGCATGGCCATACCTATGTTGTAATGATTTCTCTGATGCTTTTCTTTTTTAAATAGCCTCAGACACTTCACGAATTATGCCCAACAGTAATCCGCTAGCATGTTAGTATCCCATTTCCTTTATAGCGGCTTTTCATCACCGAAATGTCTTGGTGGAAACACTCACTTTGTACATCACTTACGTCTCCGAGGTTGTCCGGAAAAAAATCCGAATGTGAATGGAGAAAATGTATTTTCAAAGATGTAGCTCTGTATGAAGTACGAAGTTGATTAACAATATCGTGGTAATTGTCGGATTTTTGTTTGCCGAGAAAATGTTTGCAAAGGTCTTTAAATGAAGCTCAAACTGCTCTTTCTACACTATTTAACATCGAGTTAAATACATCATCTTTGACCAACTCTCTTATTTGAGGACCAACAAATATTCCTTCTTTAATTTTATCTTCACTTACATTCGGAAATTTCTGCCTGATGCAAAAATCCGGGGCTATTCTTCATTGTTTTTACAACATTTTTCATTAGACCTAGCGTGATATGGTGAGGGGGTAAAAATATTTTTTTGGGTTCAACTAAGGGCTCGTGAATAATATTTTTCCCATTTGGAGTTAAGTTGTCTCATTTCTTCCCCTCTGGTAACATTATGTTTATCTCTAGCCCGGGTGTCCCATTCACAAAGAAATCACATGTACTTAGTATAGCCTAACTACATGCCTAACAAAATAACTATAACTTTCAAATCATCACATACGTTCCAGCTATGTTTTTTATAATTTATTTTTTTAACAACGTCTTTAATTGCATCTTACGACTCTTTCAAATTAATACCATAAGCGATTGATATCGAAGGATATTTGTTACCTTTGTGAAGTAGAACCACTTCTAAATTATACTTTGACAAATCTATGAAAGGACGCCAGTCCTCAGGTTTATGACTTGTCCTAAGTGCAACATAAGCTCATCAATATATGTGAAATAAACCAAATTATTTTCATCAATAAAGTACTGTCTGTTTTGTCCGCTCGGGAAAGCCCGAAATTTTTGTATTTTTTTAAAGTAAATTCCGACCTTGCAGTCTTGATCCTAACAGTTCAGCTTGATTTTTTGATAAATTTAAATCCCTAACCAAGTCATTTAATTCACCGTGTGATATAATATATGACTTATTGAAAGATAATTCAAAATGAAATTCATTGTTGTCTTCTTCAGTACTGCCCGATTCTTCAACGCTGCTTTCGAAACTTACATTCCCAGGTGGCTCAGGAACTGGAATAATTTCACTGTGAGGCCTGATTGTAGATTGCAATGAAGGATATTTTACAGTATGCTTAGATTTTTTAGAATTTTTAGACACACTTGTTAAACAGAAGTAGCAATCGGTTACATGATCCTTTGGTTCACGTCAAACCATAGATACACCAAATGGCAAAGCCTTCCGTGTACCTTTCAGCCATCCTCTTAAATATACAGAACATACTACATGAGGAGCCCACGTCTTATCCTGATCACCAATTTTACACTGAAAATACAAATGATATTTTGTTTTTTTAATTAAAGGTGTAATATTTTTTCTATTTGATTTTACGGTAAACTCACCACATACATAACAAAAGGCATCCACATTATTTACACAATTTCGAGGCATTATGACACTGCACTGTTAACAAACGTAAGACAGCAATAACACTGAACAAAATTAATTCATTTCTAAATCCAGTGCTTAATACAAACAACACAGCTGTGTTTTCAGCTACACGTTTTGACCTGCACGGACATGATTAATCTTGTCCATGAAGGCTCACTCTTTAGTATTAAATATGATGTCATAATATGTGACTATGATATGATTTAATTCTTTGTCTAGTATTGTTTATTTATAGCTTAAAAATTATGTTAACGAAGTTAAACAGTAAAAAATGAGCTAACAAACTACAATATAGGAACTTAGAATGGTAACTGTACCTTGAAAAATGAAAAAATCTTTTATTAAGATTTAAACATTTAAAAAAATGGTGGATGATTAAAAGATTCCGAGTTCATATTCGTTTTCAGCATGAAAAAACAGTTTAAAATCATTTATCGCATGTTAGGAAACAAAAAATATGTTTATCAGTGTAATTAAAGAACTCGGCGAAACGTAGTAATATCAAACGAGATAGTCTTTGCGGGTTTTTTTTTAATTTGTTGGTGTAAGATATAATTTCCATTAATGAGTGGAAAAGATGTGTAGAAAAATTGTTTCCCACTGATTGAATAAGCACGCCAGTTAGAAACAAGCCTGCTTTCTTCACTGAGAGTAGTGGTGTTCATTTCACAACAATTTTCTTGTACCGCTTTACATATATAAATATACATTTATTTATTTATTCATAACTTTGCCTACACAATGTCAGTAAGTAAATTGATTGTTAAAATCAAAAAGAAAAACACTCAAAGGACCATTAAAAAGAAATAAACTTTTATAACGAGATGGAGTTTATTAAAGCAATAATTATCAGCAACAGGTAATGAAAAATTAATGAAATTGAATGTAAAATCGTAAAAAAATATATTAACAATTAAAATTAATAAATCTATTTTAGAAAAATAATTTTTCTACTACAGGTGCTACAGGAGAAAAAAAATATTTATGAAACGAATGTCTACAGAAATAAAATAAAACTTCTCTTTCAATTTATGAAGCTTATTCAAATTTTTTAAGCTCGAAAAATTCGACAACTATTTTATTAAATAGTAAAAATGAGTTACGTTAAACGGTTATTGAAATAAAATCAACAGTGAAACGCTGAAGAACCGTTCGCAAAAAGTAAATATCTAGAACTTGATCGGTTAAACTCTTAATCTTGGCATGGAAAGACATTAATATATAAAACTTTTATATATTATGTACAGGCCCGCATAACCGTATTCATTATATATTGTTATTAATTATGCATTAAAAGTATTGTGGTTGAGTTACAATCCTCACTGTAAGAGTGCGCTGGTAATATTTCATAACCCTCATATATTATTTAACTGAACAGTAACTACATTTGGCAAATTTAAAAAAAAAAAATATTTATATTTTTAATATTTTAATTTACTGATTGTTGTTTTCATGTGTTAACATAATTCATAACTTAACGTCTGAAGAGAATTTACAACTTTTGGCTATGCAAATGGAATCTGTAGTTTGGAATTATTTCCGTAGTTTTTCTGTGTAACGTAAAGAAAAATAAATTTTCTGCTATTAACTGGCGGCTAGATAACCAATCTTATTTGTTATAATTTTGTTAAAATAATTTTTCTTGTAATTTTCGGTTAGAAACCCGGATTATAGTGGTGAAATTCTTAATCATTATCAGTAGTTAAATCGTACTTTGTTTTTTGAGTTGAATAGTGAAAGTATTTTTTAGACTTTGAATTTTTTTTAGTAGTATTATGTTTTTTGAATTATATTTATTGGCGGTTTTTCTTATGATGTTTAATTCTCATTCATTATGATATTTTCTGGGTCTTTCATACAGATTTTTCGGATGACACCTTCATTTCTGTTAGCTATTCCTTTCTCCCAATTGTTATCCCAGTATAGGTTTTTTGTTTCTTTTCTTGTATCCTTTCTGTATTTTTTCGTTATTGTTTATTTTTCCTTTATTTCACTACCACCTCATCCAATAATATATCCTGTTAGTACGTATTAACATTTTTATTACATTCATAGCCATTTTTATTTTACCCATCAAACTATCTACTGCATTGTACTTCATTTTTTTTAAACCTGTTTCATATCACCAGTAGATCAGGTGGTTGTTTAGTATCCTGCAACTGCTAAAAGTTAAAACTTAAAATAAACGTAAACTGTTAATTTCAAATGCGTAACTGCTGTTTCCTCCTTATATTTTATTTTTACTCCCGTTTTCTTTTCTTTGTTTACTGCTTCAAACTCCTTTTGATTCTTTTCCACGAATATCTTCCAGTGCGATAGAAACACACACACAGAGTTATTAATTAGTTACGTAAATTACAAACATCTGTTTTTGATAAAGCTACGTAATGGTAAGTATTCTTGACTCTTTCCATATAATACATAAATTACTTAAATCTGTATTAATTTATTCAATTACCGGTTACAATTATTGATTTAACAGAGTTGTCGGTTGCAACTTAGGGTTGTTAAAATATATTTTTTAAAAATCGTACGATAATTTTCCATAGTTTCTATATTGTGAAAATTAGTTGGAATAAGCTATTCTTTTTCTGTAAAATTGTTATGTGATTGTCAGTTATATCTAAAACCGGCTTAAATCTGTTTTATCTGCCTTGAAGTGGTGTGGCTATCGATATTGACAATAAGAAAGCAGTTTGACTGGTTATAAACTGGAAGTAGTCACCTTAGCTTCAGTTGTGAGCAGTAGAATATGGCAGGTGGATGTTAGTTTTTGTGTTCTGTGGAACACGTATTGCTTTTATGTGTTTAAAAGTGAGTATTACTTCGAGGCAGCCTGCAAAAATTATTGTTCTTAAAGATCACACTTCTATGACAGTGAGCGATATCACTTTGAAGTTGGTGTAGGCAAATCAAGTGTATCAAGAATTCTGACAACATTCAAAGAACCTGGATCATCGTCTCCAAAAAGGAGAGGAAAATTTGGGCGCAAACGGAAAACTTTTTCAAGAACTAATAAAATCTTATAAGAAATAGTAAAATTAATCCAAGGAAAACAACCTCAGACCTTAAAACAGATTTATAATGCATTTATTGAAATGGTTTTGATGTTGGTAGTTCAACTATACGCTGTAGGCTTCTGGAAGCCGGCCGGAAGGCAAGAAGAACAACGAAAAAACAATTTTTAACTCTTAAAGTGAAGAAAAGTCGTTTAGCATAGGCCCAGAAATCATGAACTGCTGACGACTGGAAGAAGGTAATTTTTAGTGATGAAACTCATTTATTTCTGCAGGGTTACAAAGCAAATATTGCGGGACGAGCTGACAGTGCACCTTTGAGACCTGAATACGTCCAACAATCTGTAAAACATCCTCTGAAACAGATGTTTTGGGGGTTTTTCTCGACAAATGGCGCTGGAATCTTAGTTCCTGTTCAATGTATGAATTCAACCGAGTACATATAAATATTACGACGTAGGATTGTTCCATTCATGCAAACTTTTGATCGATATTTCAACATGACTTGGTCGTAATTCAAAATTGGTCAAGAATTTCATGCTGGAAAATCATATTAATGTGCTCGATTAGTCTGTAAATTGACTATACTTAAATCACATTGAGAACTTGTGGAATATTTTGAAGAGACGTTTAGATAAAATGGACTGTACGACAAAAGAACACATGATAACTAATCCTATGCCAGTGTGGTATGTTCATTTTACAATTTTCTTGTACCGCTTTACATATATATATATATATATTTATTTATTTGTTTATAATTTTGCTTACACAATGTCAGTAAGTATTATGATTTTTAAAATAAAAAAGGAAAACACTCAAGAATCATTTTAAAAAAAATAAACTTTTAAAACTAGGTGGAATTTATTAAAATAGTCATTTTCAGCAGCAGGTAAAGAAATATTAGTGAAATTGAATATAAAATCGTAAATTCAAAAAAGGTAAGACACTGCATTTCTATTATCAAAAAGAATAAAGAGTTCATTCTTAAAAAAAAAATACATGTTAAATATATGTAATAGACAACAGATATACAATAATAGATAGTAAACAGTGTTTAAGCATTCCATATAATAAGCAAAAAATAGAAAAATTTGTTACAAAACACTTAACAGCTCGATTTCATTTATTAAACAACAAATAATCATAAGAATTGCATTATTTCTGTAAATGTGATATGTATTACATATAAATGAAATCGGGCCGGTAAGAGTTTTGTAACAAATTTTTTTTTTTTTTGCTTATTATATCGAACGCTTAAACATTGTTTATTATCTGTTATTGTAAATCTATTGTCTATTACATTTATTTAGCATGTATGTTTTTTACAGAAAATTCTAAATTAATAATAGATTTTGATAATAGAAACATAGTGTCTTACATTTTTGATATGACTATCGTTTTGTTAAAAACAGTTTTATTTATATTACAGAAATTTTTGTTTTTTGAGCGGAAGAAATGATTTTGATGAGCGAGACTCTTACACTACGGTTTACAATTTCATTGTAATTTTTTTTGAATATCACTGCGTTTTGTTAGATTATTCTTTATTTTTTTTTTTTACGAATTACTGATTGTTATCTTATAAATTTATTATTAAAATTTGTTGCCTTAGAACAAACAAATTGAATTTCACGGCTAATTTGTTTTGTTGATTTTTATATCATTCACTTCATATTTTTCCTTTTTTAATAAAACTAATATAATGAATGACCTTTACGAATCGTAAATCCATGATGTAATATTGCACTTATTACTTTGTAAGTATATACTCGATTTTTATCGTTATCGTTAAATTCGATTTTACCAATCGAATTTATTTCTGTTTTATTTATTTCTTTTTTAATAAAACTAGTATAATATCTTGTAAACTAATACTTTTATTACTTTTTTTTTAAAGAAGTGATGGGAATTAAAAAAATTGTTTCATCGTCAGTACATTCATTTACGAGTACATACAGCATTTACTATTAAAACAAGCTGTAATATATTTTATTTTACATTTTATTATTTCAAGTACTTTATCAAGTTTTTGTACGCTATCAAGTACTGCTATCTAGCGGCGCGATTCGTAAAGGTACATTAAAAAAAGGAATAAAATGACCTATTCGAGTCCCGCGGTTCATCAAATGGAAAGAAAAAAAATCAAAATTCGAGGTATTTTTTGAAAGTACTCTTTAGTATTAATCTAATGAACTGAAATATGTTTTCACACTTATTTTTTCTCCTATTTTCATTTCATGATTAGGTTAGATCACGTTTAGAACTGTAAACGTAGTTCGTTGAATTCGTCGCCTCTTACCAACGAAGTCCGTGATAATCGGTACCTTAGACAATAACGTAACGATGGTCGTCAATGAATCTACCGTTGTGACGATTTTTGTTTGAACTTTAAACGAGTCAACATTACTCTTTGCGTATCGTCTCGATCGACTAAGGAATGTTTCTTATCACCTCGTCGTATATCACTGTGTGTTCGTTCAACTGGAGATGTCGGTTTAAAGGTCACTGTTAACGGCAATGAGTACTTTATTCTGCAGATTCTGTGAAACATTTTTCTGTTAAATTTTTTTTTACTAAATGATTTGTAATAATGAGTCGTATTTTAATAGTGTACTATTTTATGAAGAAAATTAACCTCTAAAACGAGATAAAGTGTGGAACTACGTAGTCGAATTCCTGATTTACAGTCCTTAAAATAATTGATCCGATTGTCTTTTATAGATTTATATTTTAGATCTGTAGATCTATTGAACGGAACATTATTTTTGTTGGGATTTTTTTTTCTCATTCTTTTATTTTCACCTAATATATATTACATCGGAACAGTTTTATTGTTTTAGAAGTTGTGATTTGGTGATAGACTATTAGTGACATTTTTTTTATTGATTCATAACATTAATGGAAAAGACGTTTTAGAAGAAAGTTATGAAGAAGCTAACGGTGTATTGAGAAATATTCGTTTAAAATTTATCGATTTGATAGCTATTTAAACTCATAAAATGAAAATTTACGTATTGGTTTGACAATTTTATTTCAAAATTTAAATCTCAGTTTATAAACTACGATTCGTTTGAGATTCAATGATGTAAATTTGTTTACTTATTTGTTTCCACAACTGTTCTAATCAATAAATTAATTAAGATTAACTGTTTAGTTGTATTTGGTGACTAAGTCATGTACGAGTTAGGCTAGGAACAATTCTGTTTAAATTATCAGATGTGTCGGTCATAATAATATTGTCAAATTGAAAACAAAACATGTCAATCTTCGCGGCGGAGTGACAGCGTATTAACCTTTCATCCGGAAGGTCCCGAGTTCGAATTTCAGTCAGGGACGACATTTTTCATACGTACAAAATTTCCATTTACATTTCCATTTCCATATACGGCAGTTGTTCGAGCATATGTGATGAATTAATCAAGAAAAAAAACTTGCGCAGTTCTGCGCAAGAAGATCGACTGCAAAATATCATTTTGCGACTTCGGAAATCGATCACCTTCTTGTTTAATACTCTCCTCATACACACTGTTTATTTCCCGGGCCTACAGTTTAAGTTTTTTGTTTTTTACCGTAGTCTTTAAGTTCACTCATAATTATAAAAAATTAAAAATACACGACCGATTATAAAATGTGATTACGTTTTCCAATTAAAACTCGAATAAAAAGAAACGAAATTTGCACAAATGCTCCTATAGGTTCAACAAATACAGGACAACTAGTTAATTAGATTATTAGTACAAGCAATTTGTCATCAAAATAGGCTGTATTTGAAAATCCTTACCTACCGATTGATGTATTTTCCATATGTTAGGAGTGATGAGGGAAGCTTAACTCCAGATTATTAACATCCCCCTCCCATAGATTTTTTAAAAACTCAAAAAGTTTTTGAAATGCGTTTTTCTCTGAATCTGTGCATTTTAGAGAAATGTTTTACAAACAAAAAATGTAGAGGATATTCTCCTCTACAATTAATTTCTTTGAAGTTATGCCGTATAATTTGAAATACTAGGTGGCGCTGAAGTTGTAAAAAACGTGTTTTTCGGTTTTTTTTTACCGGAAAAAAAATTGTTTTTCGTCTGTATTGCATTTGGAAAAGTTAATCTCAACAAAAAAAACAGACAACTTTTATTCAAACAATTTTCTTGTACGACTTAGCATTCCAGAGTTATAGCGGTAGAATGGCAACGCAACGGTCCTATTGTTACTGTAGCCGGGGAGATCGGCATTGTTCAGCGACTAGACCGGTTTAGAACACGTGCCCAATTCACAACATTTTCACACTTTCACAAGCTACAGCTCCAAAACGGTAAGTCGTACAAGAAAATTGTTTAAATAAAATTTGTCTGTTTTTTTTGAGATTAACAACTTTTCCAAATGCAATACAGACGAAAAACAATTTTTTCCGGTGAAAAAAACCGAAAAAACACGTTTTTTACAACTTCAGCGCCACCTAGTATTTCAATTTCAAATTATACGGCATAACTTCAAAGTCATTAATTGTAGAGGAGAATGTCTTCTACATTTTTTGTTTGAAAAACGTTTCTCTAAAATGCATAGATTCTCTTAAACGCATTTCAAAAACTTTTTGAGTTTTTCAAAAATCTATGGTAGGGGGATGTTACAAATCTGGAGTTAAGCTTCCCTCATCGCCCCTAACATATGGAAAAAACATCAATCGGTAGGTAAGGATTTTCAAATAAAAATACAAATTGACTGTGCTATATACTTGAGCGTTCAGTAATCTAGGCTTACTGGTAATTATTTATTTTTACATTTGCCTGGCTGTATTTGAAAACTATGATTACATAGAAAAAAATATAGTTATATTCTTTCTTGCTGTGATTCGAAGAAAGGTGGCTCATTTTCTTTGGCTTGTCTGAGTTTATTTTACTATAAATAGAATCACGATAGAATATAAACTATGTTTATATATGTCAGACAATTATAATGTAGTTAATTTATCTTTTGGCGTTTGTCTGCTGACGAAATTGAAATACTTGTTGAGAATACGCCAGCATGTTTATAATCTAAAAATATAACAACATTTTTTTTTACATCAAAATACGTAATCGTTTATAAAGTATAAACAACAGAATTAGAAAATATTATAAGTAACTATAATATCATCCAGTAACATAAAATAATAAGTTGTACTTACAAAAAAGCAATTTGCTTCTGCGCGTGAAAACTAAACTGAATGTTTTCAGTTTGGATGACAGGCATCGTACCAGCCGTCGTATTCCAAGCTTCATGATTCGTTGCGGCAGTTACACGTGATAGACGTAAATCACTTATAAAATTAGTATTATCGTGAATAATAAACATTCAACGCTACGATTTCTTTGGAAATATGAAGAGTGAAGTGAGTTTTTATTGATTTCTTTATCGAGCAGATATCTGGCCGGCGAAGAACATTAGATCCCTTAGCAGTTTACGCGGAACATGCCAACTCATCCGGATGCAGTCGACATTCAGTTTAACAAGGGACATAATTCTGTTAACGGAGATCGGCCATATTCTGAACACCAATACTCTCACAGAAGACATCTAGTATTTACGTTCATGTATCTTATTAACTTTATATGATTCACATCCATCGTAATAAAGACTTCGATAAATGGCGTAAAAAAAAAGATTAATGTTTTCCTTAATCTTGTAAAGCAGTCGGTATAGATAATAAAAACTGCCTCAATACAGCAAGATAAATATGAAATGAATGCTTAGCGAGACGGTTCCACAATTATCATAATTATATACAAAATTTGGATTTTTTGGGAAGAGGTTTTTAGAATAATAAAATTCAAGTGTCGATTTAGGTTTCTGCTACGGTCTTAATTTCACTGTTGGATTTCCTTCTAACTACAAGATATGAGATATTATATGAGATAGATATTTTTTTAGCTTATGAAAAAGCTTGCAAATAATGTTGTACATTTCCGGAGTTTTTATTGATCTTGAAATTACTTCGGCTCACACATAGTGGTAAAATGAATAAACGAATGAATTTTTATTTTATTAATAAACAGTGTACAAATTGGATACTACTAAATAATTAGTGTGGTAACACCCACAAAGACAACGTCTGTGCGTGGGTTTGAGCTACAATACACAGCTGTTATGTAAACTACTAACGTCTCATAAACAATATATACGTATAATATATGTGTTTACAATTAATTGTTTGTACTTAGATACTAAATATTATATTTGAGTTAGGTTTATCTAACAGATATATAAATGTAATTTGAAAAGGAAACGTACGGTTTAAAATCAAAAATGTAATTAGACTGCCACTAAAGTAATGACCCTACAATAAAGTGCACAGGTTAATAAAATTTATAATTAGAACATTGTTTCAGGAATTTGTGGGTAGGAAAATTTCATATCTCAGTTGTTAATTATTAAATTATTATTCACTATTATCCGTGTAAGTATTTCATTTCTTAGTTTAGTCGTGAATGGAGTATGAATAAACCCATTCGAGATTTAGTTTATTAATTTACTGGAAATATATATAAATTGTCTCCTGCATATTGTTATATTTGTATTGTAAGTTTCAAAGCCGGATTGACGAATGCTGTAGGATGATGTTCTACCAACAAAAATATTTCTGTTTTTGTTTAGATTATGTATTAATAACTTTTTTATATACAACCGTTTTATTGTTAATACATTAAGTTCACTAAAAAGAGTTGATAAGATAAAACTTATGTTTACCCAAAACCATCGTAATTATTTGTTTTTAGATTATAAATATTTTATTTATATAAGTGCTTGGTGCACCACCTCCTACCAGAATCCCGTATTGGAGAACAGATTTGCGTACGCAAAATATACTAATCTAGCAATTTCTATTTATTTATTTTGTAATTTACTTATTTTGTAGATTTAGAGATTAAATGTTTTGTTTTCTGACACATATTCTTTATGGGACGATCCCATCTCAAGCGGTAATCAATCAAAACATTTAGATATTTTGCCTCTTTTGCTCTAACCAGAACAGAACACTGGCAAATTGCAGTGGTCCAATTACAGCTGGGAGAATGAATTTGCAAAGAAATTAATTTCACCGGTTGAGTTATAGCTATCGATGAAAACGTAAAATATAAACTTTTTTTGTAATTTAATATAAGTTCATCCGGCTAAGATTTGATATCAATAAATCCTTGGATAGTAGAAGCGACTACCTGTATTCCCGAATGGATTCAGTAAAAATTAAAGTTGTACCGTCTGCAAAGAATGTGATTTTGCCATCTATGAAGTTCATTTATGTTTATTAAAAATAAAATAGGTGATAACACCGTTTCTTTTGACAAACCGTAATAGGATAAAAATGTTACGCTAGATTTATTGTTTAATGTAAGGGATTATGATCTATTGTTTAGATAATTTGAAAATAGATTTAGAGGAGTTTCACGGATTCGTAGTCAGTCTAATTTTTCCAGGAGTCGTAAGTGTGAAACCGTATCAAATCTTTAGTGTGATCTATAAAAATAGCTAAGGTGTTTTTATTGTTATTGAAGCTTTTAGTTATAGCATTGGCAAGATATGTTTTCTCATCTTGTGAATTTTTTCTCTTAAAATCCGGTTTGATTTTTGTGTATTATTTTCTCCTTTTCAAGATATTGTAGAAGACGTATTTTTCTTTTATTTTCCATGATTTTGGAAAAAAATACTAAGTAAGCTTATCAGTCTGTAGTTTACGGAATTTTCACGATCACCGAATTTATGTAGTGGTATAATTTTGATGATCTTAAATTCTTTTGGAAAATATCTTGTTCAAAGCGTTTATTTATTACAATTTTTGGCTGCATATAGCGAGATATTTTTTAGAGATGTACTATTTATATTACCAATACCTGGTTGGTGACTTGTTTATTTCGTTATCATCGGTGGTGAGTAGAAAAAGAGAGTTTTGAGCGTTTAAGGTTATCTTTGGGTGCATTTGTAGATTTAATATAGAAGGTTTGTCTTCTATTAGTTTTCTCATATGTTTTCTCCGTTGTTGAAAAATGATTATTTAAAATTATGGGGTCGGGGTTTGGATTGGAAACATTTTTTTTATATCTAATAGTTCGTCTATGTAGCTCCATGTTTTTTGAACATTACATTTTTTTGCAAGATTTTATTTTTGCAATAAAATGTTGCTTGTTTTATTAATCTGTGTAGAATATTTCTCTATTGGTTATATTTTAATATAGTATTAAAAGGTGTTTTGAAACGGTTTTGTAAATTTTATCTCTAGCAAATATTGAATTTATTAGTCTATTACTGATCTAATCTTTCTTGGGGTCTCCCAATTTTCATTTTTAAGATAAGATGTTAGTTTTGAAAATTTATTTTTGCCTGTATGGTTGTGAGCGGAGAGAGAGTTATGTGATGTACTCGTACATCCTAGCAGGTGACGAATGATACAAAAGTGGTCAGTAATATTGATTTTTGTAATTGTTCCGTTTATATTTTAAGAATCAAAGATACTATTTTTATAGTATACTAGCATTCTCGTCGCGGCTTCGCCCACGCTGGATGATTACTTGCCTTTACCTGTCACGGTCAAATATTTTTATTTATTTTATGTTTTTTAGTCAAATAACCGGTGGCAGGAGAGTCAGTCGCGTCGCACAGCACAAAGGGAGGCAGTGGCTGTGTCGATTGAGCCGCCGCGCCGTTCACCGTCGCACCCTTAAATCGTAATTAAAAAAAAAAATCTGAAAATTGATTTTAGATATTTATCTGAAGAGTATTTGCAAACCAAAATTTAGAGAATTAATCTCTGTAGTATAATTGAAATTGGGGAAAATTTGCAATCATTGTTCAAATTTCTTTTTTACTTTTCTTTACCTTTTTCAAGGTCGAATTCCGAAAAACCTAGAAATTGGTTTTTATATTTTTATATGAAAATTACACACATCAAAAATCAATTAATATCTTCATTTGTTACTGAGAAATTATAAAAAAATAGTCGGGTTTCAAAAAAAAAAAAAATGAAATATGCATTTAACCGATTAAACTCGAAATTTCAAAAAATCTAAAAATTGGATCTTAGATATTCAAATGAAGATTACACACACCAAAAATCAAGTTGATATCTTCATTTATTACCGAGAAATTTAGAAAATAATTGGGTTTCAAAAAAACCTAAATCCATTTTTACCCTTTAAACTCGGAATTTCAATCATTTTTTTTTTCTTTTTTTTGCAAAGCAAAAAAAATATATCGCCACGTATGCCTGAAGCATGTCATGCCTGACCGGGATTCGAACTCAGGACCTCCGGATGAAATGTCGAGACGCTACCACTCGCGCCACTGAGGCCAGCGAGGTACTTTAAAGGTACTTTTTCGGAATTTCACTGCCAAAAAATAAAAAAATTTGGTTTAAATATCGCTATTGTTGTTAATAATTTGTATATACAATGTTAATTAGACAGGGTTTGCGAGTGTAGGTTATGTTTGGTTAGATTTATGTTGATTCCGTGTACTGTCGAATCATACATATATCAACATAACATAATCAAACGAAACCTACGCTTGCATCGCTCGCTAACCACGTCTAATTAACGTTGAATATACAAAGTGTGAACAACAAGTTGATAGTTAATTTATAATTATTCAAGTACATCCTGTTTTATATCAATTAAAAATAAATTTTTATTTATTTATTTATTTATTTTTTTGGCTGTGAAATTCCAAATAAGTACTATTTCTAGAAATTGGTTTTTAGATATTCACATCAAGATTACACCCACCAAGAATCAATTTGATATCCACATTTGTTACCGAGAAATTAAAAAAAAGAAACGGTAAATTTTATTGCTACTCCATTTTAACGCTTTAAACTTGAAATTTCAAGATTCTTTCTTACTATGCACTTGTACCGTATGAAGAACTTGTATACATATTTTCATCAGTTTATCTTCAGTAGTTTTTGCTTGACGTTGCTTGACGTAGTCTTCAGTATTTTAAATCAAAGTTTGAAAGTATTTGGGTCTTTTTACTTTTCTTTTTTGTCTGGGAAAAGAGCTAATGACCAAAGTAGTCAGTAACCCCGAAGAAAGCAAAACATATTCCAGTTGATTTACTTAATTTACTTGGATCATTACATGCATTGTAACCAGTTAAATTATAATTAAACGTTTGTTCATCTAATACCCAAGTTTTTTGACAAGTATTATCCAGGTGTCAGAAGCTTGGATAATAGATGATCTTATATTATAAGATGAAACTGGTATTTACTATTTTGAATAGTACATGCAAACTTATGAAACTTCCTTTTTATACTCCGTATATCATATGTAATTATTTATACCGTGGAATTTACCATCGTAAAATCATTATACTGTAGAATCATAATATTGTAGATTATTTTCACGGAACACTGGTTATCACACGCTGGTTATCCAATATTTAAACGGTGCTTATTATCTGACTGGAAGTCAAAAATATTTCCCACCTTAACGGTGTTGCAGCATTCCATAAAAATTTCTTCTACAAAATTATTTATCATATGCTACTGACAAACAAAAATATAATAAAAGTAATTAATGAGAACAGAGAAAAATAAATGAAGTTTAAAATTAAATAAATTACGAAAGTATTGAAAAAGATAATATCCCGGGTTACCTTCAAATTTATCTTAATTTAACTTTAATCATATGTTGAAATCAATCAATTTAAATTTTGTAATTAAAGTCTATTTATTATGTAATATTTTATTAAAAGAAAAAAGTAATAATTATTTTCCCAGCGAATATAGAAGATAGCTGCAATATTAAAGGGGAAAATATAGTAATCCTGTCAAAATTGGGGTATTAGATTTTTTGCAAATCTTTACGTTTTAGGGTCCAACTAATTCATTTAGAATAAAAAAACATTTGTATGTCTGTATGTAGATGCATACGTATAGAAGCATATACATGCATATAGGTGCATATGTATGCATACGTACGCATATATATATGCGTAGGTACTGTATATGTGTCACTGCTTTAGGTCGTATCTCAGGATTGACCGAATCGATTTTCTTCAAATTTAGCTCAAAACGTTTTATATGTGGGGCACTGATCATATTATTTTTTTTTAATTCGTTAAGGGGGATATCGCGAAAAATCCAATTTCAATTTTCTTCAGAGACATTTTACAGAAAATTTATTAAAGCAAATTTATTAATTACAGTGCACATACAAAATAATCCAAAAAAATCAACCCCTACCTCTTAAAATTGAAACATATATTTTGTTATATCTGCCTTCAGTTTAAATAACTTTTCAATTTTTTTTTTGAAAGTTTATACTTCATAATAATCTAGAGCTATCAAGAAATTCTACAATTTAAAAAAAAATAATTGACCCAAAACCTATAAAACAGTTAAAAACTCTTTTTCTTATTTTAGCCTTTATTGAAGGGGATGTTAGATTTAGATAAAACTTTATTTAAGCAAATTTTTTAACCTCTGATTTTCGAAGTCGTGAGTTCTAAGGTTCGAGTCCTTGTAAAGGCAGTTGTTTTTATATGGATTTGAATACTAAACCGTGGATACCGGTGTTTTTTGGTGATTGGTTTCAATTAACCACACGTCTCAGGAGTTGTCAACCTGAGTCTGTTCCAGACTACATGTTTACGGGGACATTTACACTTACATTGCAACTACATCTGGCCTGGCCAGCCGGTAGCGGTAATTGCATTGGCCAATACCCAAACCCTCAGACCTGGCAGTAACTGGAAAAGTGGTTGGAGATGTATATATATATATATATATATATATATATATATATATATATATGTATGAAATTAATTAAACCAATAGAAACTCCAACCTTACAAAATAAAAAAAGCAAATCTGTATACAAATATATTTTCAGCCGTGCGTAGGTTTGTATTCCTGTAATTGTAAACTTAAAAAAATTGGGTTAATAAAAAGAAATTAAAACTCTATTCTGAAATAGAGATTAAAAACTACAAGTATTTGCACTAAGATATTCCAGGTAAGGTAAGTTAATTTGTTATCTTTTTCTTTTCTATTATCTAGATAAGATTACTAAGAAAAATCTAAAAGAATTTTAAATCGATGGGAATGAAACAAAAAGTTGGGTAATCTGTATTTCATATGTTTAATTGAACCGATATATATATGTATCTCGGTTTTATATATATATATATCGGTTGAATAACGTGTAACTACTAAACGTGTTTTGCATCACTTTTAGTAGTTCTTTAAGTAATCTGTATTTCAGATGTTTAATTGAACCGATATATATATATATATATATATATATATATCGGTTGAATAACGTGTTACTACTAAACGTGTTTTGCATCACTTTTAGTAGTTCTTTTAAGTAATCTGTATTTCATATGTTTAATTGAACCGATATATATATATATATATCTCGGTTTTATATATATATATATATATATCGGTTGAATAACGTGTAACTACTAAACGTGTTTTGCATCACTTTTAGTAGTTCTTTAAGTAATCTGTATTTCATATGATTAATTTAACCGATATATATATATATATATATATATATATATATATATAAAGGCTATATAACAAAGGATAATTATAAATTTATTATGGATTTATAAATGTTTATTATAAAGTGTTAATTAACTTTTATTTAAAATAAAATAAGTAAATAAAACGAATTTATTACCACTTAACTCTCTAGCAACGTTTAAATTTGTTATTACTTTGATAACGATAAATTTACGAAAATATAATAAAATGAAACTTCAATTTGAAAAATTGAAACAATTAAACATAAAAAAGTTCATAAGACTCCTCTTTGTAAGGATGGAGCGCATTATTACCTCTGACTCTTTTATAAAGTTCTGAAAATATTAACGCGGCATGGTTAGTCAGTTGTTATGAAAAGATGTTAAAAGAGCGCATAACAAAAAAGTATGCCACAATACATCAAACCGGTTATAAAATGAAATAATTATTAGTTTGGTTTGAGAACCTCATCTTAGTCTTGTATCGGGAGTCTATCTCAAAATATCTCGATATTGAAGACTTCTTTACCAGTCGACCGATTTAATTATTTTTTTGAATGAATTTCTTTTAATCAAGTCGTTCTATAACTTGATTTATTGTCTTTTCTCTTTAAATGTTATGCTGAGGTTATGTTATACCAATGGGGAAATGATATTTGTCCGTAATATGCTAGAATTTTACGTAAACCTTTTTGTAAATATTTTCTGAATCTCGTAATCCTTAGTGAAGTTTTTTTTTAGAACGTTAAGAACAGTTTTTAAACACTTTATAGCTTGATTAATTATTTCAGTTTTTTTATACTGAGTAGTTTAATAATTAGGCGTTATTGTATCGAAGGGTGTGGCATGTATAAGTTAGTAACGGCGTTACTGTTGGAATTTAAAAGTTAAAAATAAGGTATTAATGAAGATTTTCTTCTTTATTCAAAGGATTATTCACGGTTATGTTTTTTCTTTTGGTAATATTGTGTAATACGTGTGTTATTTTTTATTATGATATTTGACTTTATTTTTAAAAAAATTGTTCTCGATTAATGGAGTAAAAAAATTAATTAATCCAGCTCATTGTTGTTATCTTTTTGTACATTGTAGCTGTTAGTAAAGTGAATTGCTCGCTTAAAACGGTTTTTTGATCTGTCGATGCAAAATATATATTTTAAGTTTACGTCTTTATTGCTAATAGAAATAAATTGTGACGTGATGTAATCGTGTATAAAATATTGGTTTGAAAAAATGAAATATAAACCTATCTTATTTCGAGAAAAATTGATATGTTTGTTTTGAGCGGGAACAGAAATGAATGCTGGCGAAATTGATCCGCGTGAGAGGTGCGCGAAGGGGGTGCGCGGGACAATCAGGTCGCTGCCCAGTCTGTGCTAGTGTCAAGCCGCGTATAAGTGTTAGTTTGTAGTGCTTGTGTTTTCCGCGAGCGCCGCCACCATCACGTTAAGTGTCAACAATAGAATGACGTTAGTGTGTTTGTATTTGTAGCTTATAGTACTTATAAACATTACCGACTCGTTAGGCTATTCGTATTCTAGCATATTGTAGGTATCCTTTGTCAGGGATATTGCCCGCTATGTTGGCAGCTATGTGACAATCAGCTGATTTTATTCAGCAGCTGATTACTGAAGTAAACACTGTTTACCGGGTCTTAAAGTAATTTGCGAAAGTATAATGGTTAAAAAATCACTTAAGATTCGATAAATATTGTATTTGAGATTTGAGTTTACCGAAGACAAGATTTTGAAAATCTTAGTAATTTTTGGAATTTTATCATAAAATCATGAATTTGATTTATTCGTATCCATTATCAATTTGTATATTACCGTTTAAGATGATTTTTATAGACTCTGGTTGATATCTTATCAGCTGTAGCTTACTGAGAACGTAGTAACTGCATGAATATGAATGTATTAAATATGTTAATTTTCATGAGTTGCCACAACAGAAATCGTTGTAACTAACTATCTACAATATTGATTATAATAATAATAGCAAAAATATTATAATATCGTTCTTAGTTTATTTTAGTTTGTCCGTATTCTTAGTCAGTAAAATCTATTTTAAAACTCCAGTCGAAGTTTTTTCTCTTGTGTTTTTCATAAGTTTAGAAAATAAAAACGAATAGTTTTAACATAAATAATTTGAATTTTTGAGTTTAATACTTAAAAAATGTTTTAAAATATATTATTTGTTGGTGGAACGTGTTAGGAGAAAAATGAGGTGATGCTTTAATAAAAAAGTAACAAGTTTTTCATTTTGTGCAATTTTTAATTACTTTTTTCAAAGTAGTTCTTTAACGGTAGAATAAATTGTTATTAAAATGGATCAAAAAGAATAAATACTTTAAGTAATATATATAATAAAAAGAGGAAAAAGTCTTTATGTTGTTAACTGTTTAACCATCAACGTTGCAGTCGCATTTTGCTTTAAAAAAAAATCATCTTTGTTATAGAACTAATAAATTTAACATTTAAAAAAAATCTGTGTTTTCAATCTCTTTTTGTTATAAAAGCTGGCCGGCCTTTTAACTTAAGAGATAGTGTTTATTTTATAAATGCAATGTCACGTACATTCAGTACTGACGTATTTATTATTAAAAAATCATGAAACTTTATTCGTTCTTGAGTAATTCAGTATCATTGACGGACTTGTCAAAAAACCTTACGTCACGACTGTTGTTAAATGTTACATTATATGAAACCATAATTTTTGCTTCTTCTTTATAAAGTGAAATGCGTTAAAAAAATTATGGTTTAACGGGAAACAATATAATCTTTTTTTTTAATATATACGTTAATAAAATTTGTTGACATCAATGAATCTTAAATATTGTAATGAAAGCTGAGTGCATGTGCGTACGCGTATGTCATAATTAATTTTATAAAATTAGATTTTAAAGTATTATCGTTAGAAATTGTTTCCTATTATTTTAAACTATTTCGGATATTGATTAATTTATTGCTATAATTTTTAGTTTACAGTTGTCAAGTCTTGAATACAGTGTTATACTCGTATATTATTATTATTTTGTTTCATCATTTAGTTGACTAGTCTCTTATTCACTATTCTTTACCATTTCTCATAGTCTCAATTAATTCTTACCTGTTACATTCATAATACTTGTTCAAATATTTGTTTCATATATTTTAATATTTATACTAGTTTATCGTTTTTACCCAAGTGCTTCTTTCTAGAATTTAATTTATTAACCCTGGATGTCTTAATTTTTAGCTCACCGCTTTTGATTTTCTTTTAATAAAATTCAGGACTGCAAATCGTCTAAAAGACTCCGCATTTCGTCTTGGCTGTATGTACGAGAAGTTGCTTGTTGAGATCCAGTGGTTGTAGGGTTTTTTCCAGTATCGTTATTTTTATATCTCATAATTTTGATTTCTTTTTTTTCAAGCTTCATTCCTATTCAGAGTTCTTTTTATTAAGAATTTAATTATATTTTACCTGTAATGCTTTTTATGTTGTTAAATATACTACATATTTTTTTTGTATGTTTTGGTTTGTATCGTAGTAAACATACATTTATATATATAAATGAGTGAATAAAATTGTAACTTCAGAGGCTGTTTAATTATTTGGATATTTGTAAAATTATTTAGATTTTTTATGGTTATAATTAACAGAACGTTTATATAGTCTGTATTTTTATCTTAACTTCGTATATAATCTCGTGTGAACCTAAAACTATTGTAGTGTTGGTTTACCACGTTCATGTAAGATAATATAGGTAATCTTTCAGTAGTATTCAGATTAATTTTTCTAACTTTTCTTTTAAGCAAAGCTTTTAGAAGTTTTGCATCGTAGTTATGAAAAACAACCTTTTTGAAGGGTTTTTTTGTTATGGTATGTGTTTACTGTTTTATTGAATTCTTTTTATACGCTCGTAATTAACTTAAGCTTATTCCAGTGACCCGTAATTAATTCTTTAATTTTGAGTTTTTTATTAATTGTGTTCATTGATAATTTTTAAACAATAGTTATTTATTCTGTTAAAATTAAAAGTAAGCCGTTACTTCAACCGATGAATTTTAATGAAATTTTATTTTACTGTTTCAGCTTTAGACAAAAAAGAGAAAAATGTTTTCTTAAATTTACGTCACGAATTATGTTTCTATTTAATTTTTAAATGTCGTACATCTTTTTATTTGATTAATGTAGATTAATAATTGCACCAATACCTGTATTTATGTATTTATTTAAATAATAATATATATATAAATTCGTATTTTCTTTCTAAATACGTTAAAATAATGTTCTATGTTATTCATATTCGTTCATTTTCTTAACTTATGAGATTTAAACATAAAATTTCCGTGATATGGCGTAAAGATTATTACTACTTTAACCTTTTAAAAGTTGAAGTTTTTAATTAATAACGTCGTAATTAAATAAATGTTCTCATTTATAAAAATGAGAATGTTTATAACATACAAAATTGAAGCTTCCTACCTTCGTTTTTATTAGCGTCATTTAAAATTTAGTTTATAAATTAAAAATATAAAATTTTTACTGAAAGATTGTTATTGGGCTTTTGTTAATACTCTGAAAGTATGTTCATTTTGATGAGACCATCACGGTTCTTCCAGTTATACATTTCAAATTTTGTGATGCGGAACTGCTGTTTTTACTCTTATTTATTTATTGAATTATAATATTATTCCAGTTAAAAAAATAAATAAAATGATTTTGTTGCTAGAAACACTTTTTTTTATAAACGTTTAATTTGAATTTGAATAACTGTAAGCTGTTTAATTAGTTAGGATTTTTTAAAATTAAAATGAACATTTTGAACGATAAACTTTGTGCCAAAATGATATTTAAAAATTATGAACTGCTTTTAAACCTCTTCTCTTAAACCTTCATCTTAAATGTGTTTTACATTACGCACCCCTGGCTCGTATTTTTCACTTCGTCATAGTAATTAACTATCACTCGTTCTCAGTCAGGTAACGAACGGATTTCTTTTGTGTTACATAATGTGTAGATTAGATACTTTAAAGAAAAATCTGATGTAGACACCACTTCCCACACCACTTCTAATACATGTGTACATATACACATTTTTTGCTGTGCTTCATTTAAAATTATTCTATTTGAACGTGAGATACGATCCTTCAATTCTTTAATGAATTGGATAGTGTCAATTGCTGAAATATTACTTTTTATTGACATCAAATATTTATACGATTATTAATTCAACAATCTTATACGAAATATTAAGATAGAGTAAAAGTCTCTTTATTACTTGTATTACTAGATCAGTATTGTTCGCATCTTCGTGAGTTGCTGATTAACAAACGTTTTAGATTTCTGGTGTGTCGTATAAGTAAAAGTTAATAATAATTAAACTGTTCCGTTTAGTGAACTCCTGTATACTGGATACAAATTTTAATTTTGACCTTACGGTGTAAATATGGATATTAACTGTAAGATAAGAATTTTTTGCTGTTTATTAAAGATCGGGCATATATGCCTCAGTGTATTTATTATTCTTATGAGGGTGTATTTTTCAGTCACTCTAGTTAACTTTAATGTAGATAAAATTAAACAGAAATTCCAGAATAATTAAATAGAATTAAACAGAAATCAAACTAGAAAATCCAAAAATAATACGATTCTAAATTATAATTTTCAATTAATATTAAATTATCAGATGTTTCACCAAATCTATTACATGTACACATTGCAATAATGCCTATTAAATTGCATAAACACATTTTTAAAAGCGAATAAAATTTTATTTCACTAATAACTTCTGATTTTTTTATTGTTATTATTGGATTGTTGTTTTTACGGGTTAATAAATTATTAATAAATCAGTACATTTAAATTACAAAAAAGGAGAAATGAAGTTTGATTTGAACCGATGTACCTTAAAAGCGTTACCATCACTCTGTTCGCTTAAGCTCTTGTTATTTCTGTATACCAGGTTATACAATGATAACCATTATATAATGATAATCATTATTCTCAGTGAAAGCATATCTGATTTGAGTTATATTTATCTCAGATATTTTACATATTTACAACATTTTATTTTTTAGATTTGTACAATTTACTCAGCTGCTATTGAATTTTTAGACGATATGCTATTGAGACATATCCCAGGACGATATGCTATTGAGATATGCTATTGAGACGTAAGATTAAGAGTAATCTTACGTCTATGTTGATTAGAATACGGCATCTGTAATTAATGACATCTGAGAGAAAGTTAAAAAAAATGCCATCTTAAAGTATAACCAGCATATTGTACTCATTTTCCTTTAAAAATGTGGTCATCCATCATCGATGTGTTATCTCTTATATATTTTTTAAAAGTTTCATAGACGATAGTGAAACCGGTAAAATTCTATTCTTTATGTATGTATTATTTATTTTTTCATTGTGTGTCCGTGTCGTGGGTTTGCTCTGGTGAACTGGAAGATCGATATACACAGCAGAGGAGATTAAATTTTGAAAGTTAGGTCGTGTCTGTTGTTTTGTCGTTGTTCATGTGGTATAAAACAATTTTAAAACAGCAGCTGCGTTCTTATTAAATACCGTCGATTTTATTAGGGATCGTTATTCTTTTTGCAGAAAAAAATATTATTGTAGTGCGTATGTATGTGATCACGCGTGCTTGTGCTTGATATTTTTAAAACTAAAATTTTAATAATAAAAAAAGGGTAAATTTGAGTTTTTTTATTATTTACTACGGAATGTTTTGTTGTTTTTAAAATACTGTTTGTTATATGGATTCAGGTTTGCATTTTGACAAAATTCTTCTTTTTTTTAACTAATTTCGTTTTAAGCACCACGCTTCTCATCTTCCTGAAATTGAAAATGCTGTTGTAATAAGTTCCGCTGATGGTATATTAACTGTGTATTGGAGTAATTCGCTTTAAGAATAACTGTAATCTCCTAATGAAAAATTAAGGTTCAGAGTTAAAACGGTTAAGTTATATTTAATTTTCTCAGGCAATAAGTTGGCGCACGGTTAAGATATATAAATATAGGAATTGAAGATTATATTATACAACAATACTATAATATAAAATTGTTAGGATGGTGTTAAATTTTGAATTTCCCGGTATATTGTTTCAATCCGATCAAGCGTACAAAAAGCTTAGAATAAACTTATTCTTTTTAGAGTTATATACGCTTGCTTACCATTGATGTCTGGTTAGAATCGCATTATGTAATGATAATGTTTGACTTATTAAGTTGTGTTTATATTAACTGAATTTTATCTAAAAGAATTTTCGTTCGTAAAGTGTTTAGATTGAAACGGTTAGAATCATGACGTCTATTTTTTTAAATAACGGGTTGTTAACAATGTGTACTCTTCTCGTATTGAAATCGTTAATATCGTTTATTAAAAAGAGTAATAGTTTTAAACTTAATTTTACTTTAATAACTAGAAAAAATTAAAGTTTTAACGTCCACAAAATTGAAACTAAGAAAACAGACTTGACCCCTACGTTAGAGGATGACAAGTAACTTCAAACTTGAAATAAATTCAAGGTTCAGGTGTAGAAAAATGTAAAAATGTCTAAAAGATTATTTACAATAGATTTTATTCTATACTTTTTGTTTTTGGTCCTGATAGTAATTGAGATGATTTTTGTGAACGGATTAATATAATTTTAATTAAAAAAGTATTTGTAACCTGTACAGAAAATATATATAGTTCCATTTATATTTATTGTATGGTTCTTGTGTGTTATCTTTAATGTTTATAATCTAATTGTCTTCAGTACATAAAATTCATGATTAACAGATGTTACAAAAAAATAATAAATGAGTGAACATATCCATTCCAGCTTCTTCCCGTTTTTTTTTTCTGACGCTTTCCGTACTTCTTGTATCTAGTAGGCGATAATGTAAATATGTAACTGGAATCCTTTCAATTTGGGGTACCCATATTTCTCTGTACCGTGAACGTTTTAAAGAATAGTTTCCTTCTTCTCAATTATTCCTGATTTTAATAATATTTATCCATCCAGGTGCATCTTTTAACGTATCTTAAAAATTTCATTTAAGCAGCCTCAAAATTATTCAGTTGCGCCGTCCTAAGCACCTGTGACTCACATCCTTGCAGCAGAAAAACACACAAGGATAAAGTACCGATTAGTTGTGTTGCATCCATTTTACTTTCTGTGCTGTATGTCGCTTCATGATTCATTTTTAAATGCTCTTTTTATAAAACGACAAACCGTCTGAAATTTATTAATTTAAATTTAATTTTACTCACGTATTGCATAACGGGAATGCAGGAAACCTACTTCAAATCATTGTCAATAACCGTTTATGTCCGGTCCAAACAATTTTTTTTTTTTAATTTCATATACCTTCCTTATCAATTTCAGAAAGACGAAAATTAATTTCGGAAATCATCGTTCGATTTTTATTGAACATAATGTGAACTGCTTGAGTCGAATGTTGCGGATAGATCTTTTTCAGTATTTGCTATAACTATACAGCGGGAAATATTGTCAAGGACATTGACATTATTATTCGTATTTTGTAATGTTATTAAACAAATTTAATGAAAATTTAGATTGTTTTCCCTGTTGTAAAAATTAGTAACATTTGAATTATTAATTGTACTTTCATGCAACGTTTAAATGTTTATAAGCTGTGCTGTATATATATTTTCGCGTAGATTGTTTTACAAGCGTATTTTAAATACGATAAATCAAATTTTAATTTATCTGATTAGAGTGTGCAATTTTTTTAATTTCATACGTAGTACTGTCTGATGGATATAAGCTCAGAGATTATTTTTGACCAGTTTCGAGCGTTGTGTAATATTATAGATTAAATTGGATGCTGAACTCGGAAATTCTGCAGGACGACGAATAATTTATTTGTTTTTGTTATTTTATTCGTTATCTGTTAGTCAGACCTATTCGTTTCGTTCAGTTAAATTTTTGTAAATTTTTAATTTTTTTTTTCCATATGTTTGTATATAAAACCAATAAACATTTTGTTGAATGTTTATTGGTTTTTAACTTTATAATCTTTCGTCTAAATATTGCTAGGATATTGATGAATGGGTAATGGAAAGTTTGTCTCGACAAGAAATGTTTTTCTCTCTCTCTTTGTTCTGCGGTTTTTCTTACCTCTTTTTTATGAGTATACTTTCAGTTCTGTTTCTTCGATCTCTCTGTTATATATTGTGTACTTATACTTGCTCGTACACAATTTGTTCACGCGCGCGCACGCACTCTCTCTCTCTCTCTCTCACACACACACACACACACACACACACACACACACACACACACACACACACATATATATATATATATATATATATATATATATATATATATATATATATATATATATATATACGCGCGCGCGCGCACACACACACACACACACAGAGAGAGAGAGAGAGAGAGAGAGAGAGAGAGAGAGGGAATGGTTGAGAAGAGTAACTCATCAAGTTTATATTTTTTCCGATGTTTGAACTTTTATAGAATATATATCGGATGCGTTTTTTTCACAGTTTTCGTTGTTCCATTTTATGGTTCACGCTCTAAAAATATAAAATAATTTATTTATTAACTTGTTTATATTTGCCATTTTAGTTTGCGCAACTGTCGTTTTTAAGTTGTATGTTGTGTTTTAAAATTGTATTCCCTTTATAGCTCAGAATTTTTGTTATTGCTTTATTTAAGAGTAAGTTTATGATTCTTATTCGCATACGAACATTTTCGTATTCACACGATGCACGTATGCGATAGTACAATGATAGATACGTTTGTACATAGTTACACATTTATGTTAAAATTGTTTTTATTTTATTGCTGAGAATCGGGTTGGAAATTTTTACGATTTATATTTTATTAACCGATGGTGTGGTTTTACCTTTAATGGTTGATAGTGATCGTTTGTACAGCGCTAGGAGCTTTTACTAACAATACGATAAAATAGAAAATCTTGACTTAAATCTGCGAATGAATTTTTTTATGATTAATTAAAACATTGATTGAAAATTGTGTCTCAAACGTTGTTATTAATAAGAACAAGTGAATCATCATTCCTTCAAAAACAAGCGTTTAAGAAGATGTTTGGTACAGAACAAGAAAATTAAAACTAGAGAAACAGGCAAAATTGAAGAATTAAGTGAATGTCTTAGGCGATAAAGATGGACTAAAGCTACTGATACACATCCTAAGCAAAAAGATGTTAATTGTTAACCCTGCTTAAGCGGTAGGTTTGATTCTTTATATATGGAAAGGTGGTACGAAGCTCAGTGTCAGATATAACCTGTGGTTTGTTGTTAAGACGTAGACGTCTAACAGACTCAGGTGTAGGCTGCCGACGCATGAAGCTATATGCACCGGCTACGGAAGCTTGACCAAGTAATTAAAACTTAGAAATAATCGCTATGAACCGGGTAAAAGATTAGGACTTTTCTTTAGGCGATTCAAAATCCACTAACGAACTGAGTAGAGGTTGATATTGCTGCTCGTTGTTATTATATTCTTGCAAATTGTGCGTTTTTTGATGATATTGTAGTTAATTACAATACTTTGCACATATATAGGTTGTTTTTTCTGTCATTGGATTTAAGTATCTTAAAATAAAATTTAACTTGTAAATTTTTTAAATTAGTTTACACACACTTTATGTTAATTTACTTTTCCGTCAATAGACAAATTCATTATCATTCGATTTCGTTTTAGGTGTAGGGTGAAATGAGAAAATTTTTAACAGTATAATCTGCCTCAACCCCAGGGTTGGGGAAGGTCATGCGTTTACTTAGAAGTGATAAAGCAAATTAACCGTTCCATCATCCTCACAAAACCGTACATACATGCATCCCAAATATCCTATTATAACAAAGTACACGCACAGCGGGATTGCTAATATCAGATAAAAAACCAGTTAGTAAAATAATAATGTCAGATAATTTTTAAACAAATATTTCTGTTATTTCTCCATTTTTTCTACGACGGATTTTTTCATTATATAATGCTTGGTTGGATTAAAGTCGTTATTCACAAACCTGAAAAAGGGTAATACCTGTTATTAAATCTGTTTTTATTTAACGTGCAATTATTTAAATAGGTTTTTGTTAATAATATTTTATTCTTTTGAAATGCATTTGTTTAAAATCGTCTTTCCAGCTTTTTTAATTTTTTTTTGTTTCTCTATACTTAAATATTATTTAGAATAATTTTATTTAGCATGGCCCGTTGGTATATATAATATAAATGTATTATATTATATATAATATAATATTTGTTAGAACATAATAATTAATATCATTGGCTGGTAAGCGGAATTATAATTTATATATCTTTAAATATTATTGTGCGAGGAGTTCTGTTGAAACGATAATAGATATAAAAGTGTTTACCTACTTTACTAAAAAACACTGGAAATATAGAAAAAGATTTTGGAAACGTAATATTGTGTTTGTTTAGTCGTTAAGGGTGCTAAGTTGTATAATATTCCGTACAAAACTGTCGCATTGGTACCTACCGGTTACTATAACAACGAACCACGCGCCGTCAACCCCTCCCATCGTTCTCGTCACAATGATTATTAAGCGCCGTGGCTCGGTGCTTTGCGGCCGTTAAGCCGCATCTCAATGCCGTTTTAAAATTTTGGTATTTTAATTGTTTAAATTTTAAAAAAAGCGTTCAATCAATTTACTAACTAAACGATGAATTTTGTATTTTATCGGCTATTTTTAATGACAGTTTTTTTTTAATGTAGCGAATATTTTTATGTTAAAATACAATTCATTAGATTTTTTTATTGAATTATTTTTGCCTGAATAAAAATTTATATCTAAGAATTTTCATTGTTAAATTTTGAAAATTTATTGGTTAGTGATATCTTTTTTAAAGATTTTTAATTTAACTTTTAATTTTTACTGAATCTTTTTTACAGAGATACTATAATGATGATTTTTGTTTTTTTTTTATGTTTGTTATTCCCCCACCCAAAAAAAAATATTATAATTATTTTTGTTTTTGTTCCTCCCTACATCATAGCTACCATATTAACGGTTTATAAAAATATCTTTATAATTCTTTTGGTTTCATGGCACTTTTTTCTAAATTAAACCTACATTATATTACAAATTATTAAAATCATTCTTTATTAAATATTATTAATTTTTTCTACTTCCTTTTTTTTGTTAATAAATCTTATTAAATATAGTTTTATGTACTGATATCTATAAAAATAATCTTCGCAGTAAACTAGCAGTTCAAAAAGGTTTTCGTTTGATTCTTAAAAAGTAAAAGATAAAGTAAATTTATATAATTTTTTTGGTAGTGAGATGCAGTCGTGAAGATATTTGTCGTAATATTTTTAAACCGATCTTTTTTCTGGCTTTTGGTTGAAAGGATTTAAAGCAGTTGTTTTATGGGTGTATTACCTTTTATCGTACTATTAGAGAACTTCTCTGATTGGGTGAGTTAATCAATCGACTTGAGTCATGCGCAACAGCGGTTGATGTAATTTATTAGTTTGCTCGGTGTCGCTTCGCTGTTCATATGACTTTAATATTTATAAGATGAGCGTTTATTAACACCTTCAGACTGAAACTCTTCGTGATATATATTTTTTTTTCTCCAGAATTTTTATTTTATTTAATCTATATATTTACTTACGTGGAAACTACAGATACAAGAGGTCCGGAACAATTTTCTTAACGGTATTGTATTCAAAAAATAACTGAGCTTAAACTCTGAGAAAGAAAAACATACAATAACTGAATAAAATATTTAGTGAGTCAGGCTCAAGTAAATTTAAATGTAATTAAAAAAAGAGAAGTTGAACTTAGTAATATATAAACTAAAAAAAAAAGAAAAAAAAGATACTTAAATCAGTGTGTGACACTCAGAAAGGAATACAAAATTATTATTTTTTCATGAAGAGTAAGTTTTTTAATTTTTAAGAAATGTATTCAAGTCAATAAAAAAAATCAAAATCAGTATTAAGGTTGCTGAAATATCTCATCATCATTTTCAGGAGAGAGTTTTACTGGTGACTATTCTGGAAATAAAAAAATACAACTTTTGAATTATAAAAACAGGCACCCACATACATATACAGCGTACTTAGAAGTGGAAGACAATTTAAGTAATTTAAGGGAAAAAAATCCATAGAAGAAATGTTCCTTTTAGACTATAGTGAATCAAATTTGAAATCCTTTCTTGGTACTGTAATTGGAGAATTATAAGGACAGTATTGTTTCAAAATTTTAGAATAAGATATAACTCAAAAAAACTTTGAATTTCTTCAGTTTTTTTTAAATTTCAGAGGTTTTGTAAGACGGCCGAGTCGAGGAAATGTATTCAAGTATGCTTTTTACGAAAACATAATATGTACCTTCTTAATAAATTCAAATTTTTAAACTCTTTTCGATCCCTTTAGATGAAACCCAAGATTTATACGATTCTTAGATTATTTTATTTATGTGTAATTAAAAATTTAATTGCGTGCCAAAAAATGTACGTTGGTCCTTTTCACACATAGTCTAATTTAACTGCCGGTTATTAACAATCTACATAAAATTAAAACAATTCATATTTGTAGTAAACATAATTACGGTTCACATTTTAAAAAATGCATTTTTGAATAATTTTCCTAACCCAGTTATACAATCACCCAAGTCAGTAAAAGAAGATTAGGAGTCTAAATATCTTTGTATCATCAGCAAAACGTAAACTGAGGGAGTCTTTTTGAACTATTTAGCTTATCTTTAATCATTATTAGAAAAAAATAATGGGCCTAATCTTGAGTATGTGGTACCCCCGAAACACTGAACTCTTAAACGATCTCGATTTATTAATTTCAACATATTCTTTACTATCATAAAATAACTCAAGAATGCAAATAATAATTATGCAAAAAGTAAAATTAACTTTCGTTTTACTTAATATTATATCGTAATTGACCCTGCCAAAAACTTAAGTAAAATTCATCAAACCACCTCTTTTAAAATGTCAGATACATATTCATTGTAATATCTCGAATCGGTAACTGAAGGGTGGAATGTAAAAAAAATCGATGTAGGTTTCCTGAGAATAAGGTTGTGCATTTTATGTTCAAATATCTTAGTAGTAACACAGATAATAAAAATAGCCTTTAATTTTGATTATTTGTCCTGTCTCTTGAGTTCAAAACAAGTCTAACTCTAGCAAATTTCCATTATTCAGACAGACTCCTGGTTTTTAGAGAAAATAAAAAGTAAACTCAGCTAGAATTTCTTTATAATCTTAGCTATACGTTGAAGTATAAATCAGGACCGCTTGACCTTGACGACTTCAAACTATTGCATCAAGAACTTCCTTATTGACCCACCACCTTATTGAACCTCCTTATTGACTTATTATAAGTTTTAATAATACAAACTTATTAACAATAAAATTGTTAAAATTACGTTTAATGCTATTGTAATCATATAAATACTTAGATGAATATGTAGATTGAGAAATGGAAGCGAAGCCGTGTAGAACATCTATTCCATATTATTTTTTAAAAAATCGTCTTCTAAATATTTTTATTGTCCTTTGTTATAACAGCAGAAAACCAAGGTGGAAATTTATAAGTTACTTTTAACTTTGTTTTAGAGATATTTAAAAAAAGTATGTGTGTGCGTGCGTGTGTGTGTATATATATATATATATATATATATATAAATAAATAAATAAAATCTCATCCAAGTGTCGTAACAATTTATATTACAACATTAAAGTGCTCTTTTCTGAAATCATACTTTAAGAATTTTCAAACACGTCCTTGTTTTTTCTGAATAAGAAAGTATCAAAATTAACAAAAAGCGGTAGGAGATAAAGAGTTCCTGAGGATCAACAATAGGAATATTTTTATTAATAAAGATCGCTGCGCTGATGACTAGATTAGGAGTAACGATAATTTGTTGCAACTATTATTGTAAGATTAGAAACGAGTTAAATAATTTCCAAAAGCTGTTGATTCATTAGCCATTACCGTGCCGTTACTAAAATGTACTTTATATTTCAGATAAATTAAAGTTTCCTAAAATTAAAAATAGGTCATTTCAGTATATGGGAAACATTTTGATAAGAAGCCAAATTATTATTAGGATAAATGTAAACTGATATAAGGAAAAAACCCTATTTTAAATAAAAATTTTAGCCAAGTACATTCATAATTACTGTCAGTAAAACTTTTGTAGAAAGTTATTCAAATGAAATTATTTATCGCTATCAATACTTCTCTCCTCGCCTACCAGTGAGAGTTACGTCTCTTATCACAGTGAGATAAACATCTTATTGTTTATGATATTTCAAAGTTATTAAGGATTGAATCATGTTTCCTCCGTTAAAGCAAAATATCAAAATTATTCTGAAGTACAGCACGAAAAAACGCCATTAATTTGGGATTCAGACCTCTTTCATTTTTATTTAAACAATTAAAATCAGTACACATAACCTGATTCATTATTGAATGACAGATAAAAGGTTTTAATAATTACCGACCGTAACGATTTACGCATTGTTATGATACCAAAAAAAATAGTAATAACAATTTACATGTACACCGATAAAGTAATTCACGATTAATATTATTCAGTTTTAATTACAGATCATTTAGGTCCTTCCGATCTTAAATTTTTTACCCGACCAGCCCTTTAGTATACGTAAAATCTATTGGCGGGTGGGTACTCTCTACAAGTTGCATCTATTTGCCTCCTCTACACAACTCATTTAACACGGCATGCGCAACACGTGCTACTGGTTATCACAAAAGAAATACGTACGTGCTATTTAAAAATAATTTTCGTAAATAACTACGCCACGTCAAAGAAAATCATAATATTATAACCTATAATAAATAAATAACTCATTTTACATACTTTTGTATTACGTAATAAATGTTTATTTATAGCAAAACCTTTTTTAACATACTTGAAAAAAAAAATTTTTTTCAATAAGTAAATTACATCATATACATCTTGAACAAGATATTAGCCATAAATTATTTTATTTGTTATAACAAATTACCAGAACGTATTTCGTTATTATTATAGTGACATCATAATTAGATCCGGTTCAAGTCATTGCAAATTAATTGATGTGCTTTTGGAATACACTGCTTTGGCTGCTGGTTTGAGAAGTCGCTGAGTTTTTTTAAGAGGAATGGAGGGGATGCTATAGAGTACTACCGAATCACCATCAGATATTCTTTCTTTTCCTGTTTAGCCTCCGGTAATTACCTTTCAGATAATACGTCAGAGAATGAATGAGGATGATATGTATGAGTGTAGTCTTGTACAGCCTCAGTTCGACCATTCCTGAGATGTGTGGTTAATTGAAACCCAACCACCATAGAACACCGGTATCCACGATCTAGTATTCAAGTCCGTGTAAAAATAACTGATTTTACTTTACTAGGACTTGAACGTTGGAACTCTCGACTTTCAAATCAACTGATTTGGGAAGACGCGTTCACCACTAGACCAACCCAGTGGGTTACGTTTGGTAGTCCTGTATCTTTTGATCGTTACGGCGTAAACCATCCGATACACTGTTAGTTACTATTTTCGCAATATACACAGTTACACACTATATCGCCGTGTATTAGACGATCCATCACTTGCTCGTTTATCATTGTACTGTCGTTCGTTTGCTATTGCAGCTCTTCTTATATATTCTCGAACCATTGGATGAGGAAATTAAGCAGGTAATGTTGGCGGAATATATGTGTTGGTCCGCGTGATTTATATTTTTATTTTCCGGGTCCTGGGGTTCGCTATAGTTGCTATATTTTCAGTGATAGTTTTTTATTTATTTAAAAAATAAAACTGGTTAAACAAGAAAATTTAATCGTTTGTTTGTTAAATGAGAGTGAATGGCTGATTCTTATAGTATTTTTTATGCTGATTTAACATACGTTAATAGATTTTTTTTATTGGGCTCAGTTTTTGTAATTGAAATTTCTTTTAAAACAAAAACTTTATTGTGAACGTAATGTGACAATACATTACTTGCATTTTGTACTCACCTAAAATCTATTTCTTTTGAATTTTCTGCTGCAATTTTCTGTAGGTAGATCCCTTTTTAGATTTCAACAGTAATCAACTAAAATATTTGGGTTCCATTTTCTCTGGTATCGTGTTTCCATTGTAGATATCTCCTGGTGAAAGCGTTCTCCATGTTCATCACTGATAGCGCCAAGATGATTAGGGAAAAAATCCATCAAATGTGAATATAAGAAATGGATTTTGAGTGACATGTTACACCCAAGTTCTTTGTAGTTTTGAAGGAGTTCACTCACAAGTTCTCTGTAGTTACTGGTATATGGTTTCCAAGAAAGTTGCTTACCACATTTTGAAGTGATTTCCAGGAGCAATCTCCAAGTCATTCAAACATTCTTTAAACGCCGGACCACTCATTAGTTTTCTTATTTGTGGTTCAACAAATATACGTTCCTTTATTTTAGGGAATTTATTTAGGTTCACTTATATTAGGGAATTTGTTTTTTAGAAACTAAGACCCGACACCATTACGATCCATTGCTTTAACAAAATGTTTGAATAAACCTATTTTAATGTGCAATAGCGGAAGATAACCTTTTTCTGGTTTTACTAATGCCTGACCAAAAGAATTCTTCTCAACTACTGTCAATACCTCTTTCTTTGGCCAGTGCTCTTTTATGTAATGGTTTTTCCTATCCCTGCTATTCCACTCACACAAAAAGCAACAGAAGTTAGTGTAAGTTGCAGTCCAAGTAAAACCGCTATTACTTTCAGATCTCCACAAATATGCCATAAATATTTCTCATACTGAATCCTGTTCAATACAAGTTTCACATTTTCGTAAGACTCCTTCATGTGAACATCGTATGCTAATGGTATTTATTTCCAGTGTGAAGTAGAATAGCTTTCAAACTAATCTTTGACGAGTCAATAAAAAGTCGCCATTCGTCAGGATGGTGCATTTGTCCCAAAGCGTCCAGTAAAGAGTCCACATCATTACAGTATACTAGGTTTTCGTACCACGAGAAGAAATGTTCAAATTCTGATGTCCGTCACGGAAATTACTTATTTTTGTGCGTGGTTGTAAAAGATGCCATCCTTTCAGTTTTTCTGCTTGATTCTTTGATAAATTTAGATCATGAACCAGATCATTTAATTCTGACTCATTATTTAAATAGGGTTCAGTATATCTATTTTCTAAAAAGTTTGGATCTCTTTCTACATCGTCTGATAAGTCAAAACAAGATTCGACATTTTCATCTTCATCAAAGTTCCACGTTTCTGGTGGTATTGGAATTGGAAGCTCTTGACTATCTGGTCCTGGCCACATGGTAGAGGGGATTTAACAGTACGTCTACTTTAAGCTGTTAGCCCAGATATCTTTATTGCAAATGGCATGTAATGAGATCCATTTAGCCAACCGGTCCGCAGTGTTACACAAGAAGCACATATGAGGAGCCCATGATTTGTTCTTATCACCCAATTTACATCCAAAATACAGTTCATACGACTTTTTTATCAGTGGAGTAATATTTATTTTCTGAGACTTCAACGTTATTACACCACAGATGCAGCAGAAATTGTGTGAATGATTAATTCAACAACGAGGCGTTGTCAATACATTACAATAACTAATATTGTTTAAAAAGAAACGCTTTATAAACACCCTAATTTAATAAACATACACTCACTTTACTGAAGAACATATACCCGCAATTACGAAAGCCAGCTACAAAACTGAGTGTTACACACGAGAACTCGCATTTGAATGAGAATTAAAAATATTTCTTTAGTCTGCACCACAGTTTATAAGTAAATATAATAACGACAGAAATAACTAATGAATGGGTGCTTATAATAAGATGAAAATGGAAAGAACGAGTCACATTCTTCTTCATTATAATTAATGTGTAAATAATAAACATGATGACTAATGTCTAATAAATCAATGTTAGAACAATTAAGGGACTGTAATAAATAAATAAAAGCTATTTATTTGTTAAATAATATAATAAAATGCGTTCAAAAATGCTATTCTTATAGTTATGGAGTTATAGAACTTAAGGAGGTCAAGCATGATACTACCTGAAAATAAGAATGGTGGTTACAAAAAAAGTAAGCCTGACCAAAGAATTCTGATGTCATATTTGAAATCAGCATGAAAATTCCTACAAGAATAACTTATTCACTCTCATTTAACAAAATCATTGTTGATTAGTTTATTCTATATATATATATATATATATATATATATATCTGTTATATTCCTCTTTCTCTATATCACTCCTCCCATATAATCTTTTTTGTCTAGTATAATTGTAGTACAGTTCTGTCTAACAGACACGTAACCTAGACATTCTCGGTAATGTGTCTATTGTAATTCAAATATTTATCTTTTAACTATCTGCCAAATTGTTTAAAAGAATATATATAATAAAGATTGTATTTTATATTTAATATTAATTGAGATCGAACACCTACCATTACATGATCTTTGTAATGTATAATTTTGTTTTGATCTCGATGAAGTATTTATATATTTTTAATGTGTAATTAATATTAATGATTAAAAAAGTACGTTTAACAGTATTTAAATAAAATAGATGCCAAGTAAATTTTGATTTTAGATTTTGATGTGTTTCTGTTACATTTAATAATTTACTAAAAACATAAACCCTGACTTTCAATTATTTTAAATTTGAATAAATAAAATATAGTTTATTTCATTTTGGTATTACAATAACTAAATTTATTATATATTACAATGACATATGAATACGATCATATCAGTAAAAAACCCATTATTACACGGTAATAATATCACCATATTTATCTCAAAGTAATTTTATTTACAGGGGAATAACATTATTATGCAATGAGAATGAACATGTATAAAAGAAATATAATGTATAGGCGTTTAGTCTCGTAGTAGTGTCATTAACATTTTTAGAAAAACAAATTCCTTTGACGTCGTCTTATAATAATAAAAAATATATCATAAAATTTGAAATATCGAAAGAAATTACTGATAGGAAAACAAAAACTACCATAAAGTCACCTCATATTTATAAAAATTCTATTAAATAATAAAATACACTTTTTCTTATAAAACTATTCCAGTCGTTCAATAAACTTTCAAATGGTTCGTATAAAATGAAAGAAACACCTAAAGGTATATATGTTTATCTGTAACGCTAAAATAACTTTAAAATTCTTCCTAGCAGACGTAACATAAATAAGTAAATAAATGCTAAAAAAGTTCTAAAAGATATATACAGTACGTTTGAAAGTCTTCGTATCCATCCTTGGAGTTAACATGCTATTGTTTTGAAAGTCGCAAGGTATTCGGTTCCTAGGAAATAATTTTTTTGCTATGGTTCGTACCTTGATCTTAATGACACACAAGGTGCCGCTTACTCATTCTCGTTCCAGTTACAAAGCCGTGGCAGTTGTGAGCTACGAATTTACTGTGTTGAGGAGCGGTTGGGTGCACCAACGATGACGCGCAGGGCAAGTAATGCCACAAATAATAAATATTCAATGATGAACGTTTTTGCAAGGAGCCGTCTCGTAAAGCAACAATGCTTCTTAAGTGGGAGGAAGTGGGCGGGTTTAGTTCTGGCAGTGTTAAAGGCAGGCCGCGTATTGGACGAAAGAAGACGCGAGTGCAAACATATGTCGTCATCGCGATCGTACAGTCTCCAATTAAATCTATTCGTAAACAAGCAGCTGAACTTATATACCGTGTCAACAATGCATGAACATATTAAAAAGAAATGAATATGAAAGAATTTCGGCTGACTTTTTTGAATGAATTATCGAATGGAGATATGGAATACCGTGTTGCAGCTTGTACTTTTTTAGCACGATTTTCAAATTTAGTGTCCCGCAAGCAGTGTTATTTTTTGATAAACGTGCAACTTATAGCAGCTCACATGTCAGGAATGTAGTTTTCTGGGCTAAATCGAATTATCATTTTCTAATAACAAATCTTTATACACGAAACCGGAAGAAAGAAACAACAGCGAAAAAACTTACTTTTTATGAAAAACAAGAAAAGGAAAGCAAATAAACGATATAAAGAGAATTCTACCGAGCATGAGCTAAGGGATTTCCGCAATATGTTTTAATGTTTTTTTATCGTGAGTTTTCAATCCAGTTTTCTTGAATTTTTGTAAGAAAAAATCGAAATATCAGTCCGACATTTCCCTATATACCCTGATTACCCTCTTCAGTCCATTGTTGAATTGTAATGAAAATAATTTTTCTCACTTCGTTTATGAAGATTGTATTATTTCAATTTAAAATAAAATTGAAACGGAAGAAAAAAATCATCGAATTCGCTCCATCTCGTGAAGAATAGGGAATGAACTTCTAATAAAATACGGAATGAATTGATAATCATCTCCTTTTTATGAAGTGGATAAAATTCTTTTAAAAATTAAATTTAATGATAATTTTATAAAAGAAAAAAATGATAATTTATTTTAGTGAAAATGCTTTATAAACGTATTTCACGATACGATTATTTAGTAATGTAAGGTTTTCACTGGAAATTTCATCAATAAATTATCTAGATTTCAATGTTATGGATTCGGTTTCCAGTAACGACATCTTACAGAATGAATATTTCATTTCGTCAAGGTTTAAGAGGAAACTAAATTGTAGCTGACATGTTCTGTAACCTATATGGAAATTTAATCATATTCACGAAATATTTTCTCATTCTGCGAACTTATCATTTCATTACATCCACAAAAATATTGTACGCATTACTTAATCATAAATGTAGCTGGTTTATTAATTCAGGACAGAATATATTATTTTTTTCATGAAAATTTTTTTGGGTATTAAATATATTCAAAAACTATTACTTTCATGTAAGAAGTTTCCTTTGAGTAGACACAGATTCTGTTATAATTATACATTTTATTTATAATTTAATTTAAAAAAGTATATTTCAAGTCACAAAAGTTGCTCAATCAAATAAAAGTAAATAATAAAATAGTTTTCCACTGCATATACACAAATAAATTGCATGCATATAACATATGTAGAGACACCAATTCAGTTGTTTCCGATTATGTTAATTAAATCGAAAATCAATATTGCTTCTTGCATAAGCTGATCTATATGTAATTAAATAGAATATTATAAATACTGATAAAATTTCCTAGTAATGTTAACTTTATAAAAAAAAAAAACCCCAGTACATCAGACTCTACAAATAAGCGTAAAAACGAAAGAAAATTATCCTTCTTTCTGGTTATGTATTTGATGTTATTTGTCTTAGTTTTTAACGGCCGGTATTTTTAGTTTTTTTTTAGCCCTGAAAATGAAATTAAGTAGATGTTACCATTTTTGTATTAATTCATAAAGATAATAAAAATCATATTTTACATTTAAAATAAAATCTTCCATACTGATAAATGTTATCTATCAAACGCGATTCTTTTCACTCTTAAGATGGAACATAAGTTCCACTTAAAATGGCAGCTTTTAAATGAGATGGTTTACACAACAGACAGGATACCATTTGGTCTGGAAGCTTTTCAAAAGAAATGAATTTTTTTAATGGTACTTAAAGGTAATTTAGTGGTTTATTAAAAAAACAAAGTTTTTTATTGGAAGGATTGGTTAAAGCATGGAAAAGAATTGCTTTTGCCTTCCGTGTTGTGGCAAGTTAAATTTTTTTTTGATTGATGAATTTCATCATAGAAACTTACAAACAAGCTTGTATATGGGAATATGAAGATTGAAATCTTTAGGGTATGAAAATTGCCATGCCTGGTCGGGATTCGAACACGAAACGTCCGATGTTTACGTTTAGGAAAATGGTTTCTGTCATCAGCAGCACTGAAGATAAAAATAAATAAAATTAGGGCATTTGCAAATTGTTATGTAAAGGTAACAATTATAATTATTGCTCTTGGAAATTATTGAAAATCATATACACAGCCTTATAAATGCTAATTTTCCTAAATACATTTACTTTCCCGGCTAATATATTCGTAGCTAAAATAGCTGTTGCCGCGTGTTCGCGGCTCGATCAGGATATTGAGAGATTGGGAATCGAAAATGTTTATATAATTACAATTTATTAGTTAAAAACCATAAATAAAACATATAAATCAATAATAACGACAATAGTAATAATAATAAGTGACAGTAATCATTAGAATAATGACAATAATAAATAGACAAATAATGATCGAGTAATCACAACAACATTAATAATAAATGTCAATAATAATAATAAACAGTGATTACATACAAAATAGAATTTTAAGTAATCGTCAGGATTTATTCACAGGTAGATAAATAATGAAAACTAGAATTCAGTCCCATTGACAAAAGACATATGATTGCCAATCTTAACAATTTTAACCACTAGCCTTGTATTAATAATAATATTATAATAGATAAGACAAGTATAAAGTTCTTTTACTGCAAATACCTTTGCTGTTCACAAATAAAATTACCCTAACAATTTGTGAATGAAACTTAGTACACTATTTCTTTCACTTAGTCTAACGTAACTCACCGAACCATTTCTTGTTTTCATGTACTTGAATTACTTGTAACGTCACCCTAATCGCGTCGAACGTGTTCGCCTCCACTTTACTCAGCTTCTTCGCTGACTTCTCTTTACTATAAAGATTCCTTTAGCCCCTTTCTGGATTCCTCCTATTGTTATATTTTCTACTACTTTCTTCTTAATTTGTAGGAATCCGTTACTCATGTCCGCTATACGGGTCTTGCTACACTATAGTAAAGTATTAGTGTGGTGATCTTGTCAAAAATGAGATATCGGGTTTATTGCATATGTTTACGTTTTAGGGTCCAACTAGTTCATCTACACTGAAAAAACATATATGTGTATGTATGTGCGTACGTATGTCCGTATGTGTCGCACTGCTTTTGGCCTTAATATCTCAGGATATTAACCAATCTGATTTTTTTCATATTTCATTCAATTATTTCTACATATGGGTCATTGATTATTAATTTAAAAAAAAAATTAGTTAAGGAGATGTGGAATATCGTGAAAAATAATTAGATTTTCTTCGGATGCATTTAGAGGAAACTTTATTAAAGTAAACTTTTTAATTATAAAGCATATGTAATTATTAAACAAAAAAAGATATTTTCAAAAAATCAACCTTACTGCTTAAAACTAAAATATATGTTTTTTGTTCTTTTTCTCTATCTCCCTTCGATTTAAATATTTTGTAAAAATCTCTTGAAGGTTTGTATTTCATATTTAGAGCTACCAAGAAATATGTAAATTTTTTTAAAATTATAGATCCCGGGGACAAAATGCAATAAGGTTTTTTGAAAAGTTTCTTTTTCTTATTTTAGCGTTTACTGAATAGGGTGTTAGATTTACAGAAACCTCTAATTAAGCAAATTTGTTAAGCTTAACCTATGAATGGATACATTTAGAAAAGTCTTTCTTAAAATATATTCCGTTTTCTTTGTTTTTTTCTTTTTGCTGTAACTCTTTAAATTTTTATTATTAATAGCGGGAAAGTCACCCAATAGATTGCCAGGTTTCTGAGAAACCTTTCTTTCAAAGGAAACATAAAATTGTTATTCTCTCCATTTTGTTCATGGGAAGAGATATACTTCTGACATGTTACTCTTATGCTGTTTTTATATTTCTTGCGATGAATTTTAATTTATCCAAATTTATATAAATTAAATGCGTGGGGGGCAATTCTGACTTTGAGGTTTTAATCGTTTAGATGAATTAATGCTTATGATTGGGAATGCTTAAAAGAATATTTTTGTTACAAAACATTTTTTGCTGATCAAAATATTTTTGTCAACATTTGTATGTTTTTATTAACAGTTAGAAATATTAGTTTTATGTCTCCTTTATTTATTAATTATTATTTCTTCGCTATTATTTTTGTTTGTTTGTTATACCACAATAAATGGTATCATTGCAGTAGTAAACTACTATGGTTGTTTTTTATTATATTATTTCCCCATTTGTTTTTTTTTACCGATTATGGTTGTTTAACGATCGAAATGATCATTTTTTATTTGGTCTTTGAGCTTTTTTCTTGTTTTCCAGTTTATTTCAATAATTGTTTACCGTCGCTTTTTCTTTTACGTGACTTTTCAACGTAAGTAGATATTAGCTGTATTAATTTGTTTATATAAACGTGTTTCTTTTCTCCACTTTTTATACATGTCTGTAATATTTACTCGTACCAAAGATTTAAAAAGATATTTATTACCTGGTTATTTAATGCTCTGTAATGTTTTTATTTTGTATAATATTTAGTTTTTGAATTATTAATAATGCATATTTTTTACACGAACTGAAAATTATGCGTTAAAGAGATTTTTACCTTATTGAAGACTTTTATGAAGTTTTTTGTTATAATTACATTTTTAAGATCATAATTGTTATAATTCTATATTCAAGTATCTTAAACAGGTTTAGCAGCGTGTTACAAAAAGTAGTATCCACAATCGATGATATAAAAAAATGTTACCGTTTGGAACAGTTGTATAAAAAATCTACATCCACTTGGAGCAGATGCCATTGTAAATTAGATTTGATACCAGGTTGCTTAGCTATTGTGAATTGTACTGTTGCGAGGTAATTGGCGTGAAAATCTTTCGTAGAAGAATTTCGATTACCGGTATTTCTTACAAGAATTTTTCAGAATTAATCGTTAAGTGTTCTTTAAAATATAAGTTAGAGAATATAATTTTATGTTTTTTACTAGATGTAGTGTAGATCAATGTTTTAAAGATTTCGTATTGATTTTTTGTTAAGCATTTGTTATCGAGGAAATAGAAAGAACAGTCTCTATCTAGCTGATTGAATTAAACTGGAATTACTAATTACTTTTTTGTAAAAATCTATTTGTTAAAAAAGTTCGATCAAAGCTTTTAATGCAGAAAAAACGTATCTCGTATGAATTGCACAGTTACAATTTAGAAAGAGAATATCAAACTTTTTTAAAAATATTTTTTGTCTCGTAATAATTCTGACGTAAAAGGGATTTTTTTTCCATGAAGAACGGATGTTTAATTTAAAATTTAACTCTTTCTTATCTACAGTCACAAGTATCTAAAGAACTATTTTATTTGCGAGAAGTATTGTTGAAATAATTTCAAAAGAGATAATTTTTGTCTCGAGAAATTCTTCGGATAAAAGACAAGAAATCGAAAAAAGTGGGAGGAAGTGTGAATAAAAAAAATAAGTGAGGATAAAGAAATAAGAAGTAATAATGAAGAAACTTATCAAGCTACTAACAGAAGAGATAAAAACAGAGGGATGATAAGATTTTGAAACTTAAATAAAGTAACTTTTTGAGAAGATGTTTGTGTAAATTAAATAAAAAAGGTAGCTGTCAGTGTGGCATCAAGAAACTTTTTTTATAATAATACTTTTCTCGTTTTTCTTTTTCAGTAAAAAAAAAAAAGTGATTCTCCTGCCTCGTATGATTTCATATTTACTGCAGTTATTGTTTTTGATAACGTTTTTATGTATTGTTAGGTCGTTGCTGTTAAAAAATATTCTCTCTCGTTAGGAATTAATTTTATGGGATACAGCTCCAAATTTTTGAGTATTTTTCTGTATTAAAGGCATTAAAAAATTAGGGATCTACTTAATAAGAAGGCTATACGAAACATTGATCTGTAACAAAAACTTAGTCGTTATATCATTTGTCTATAAGTTAAAAAATCATGAGAATTTTTGAGAAAAAAAGGGAAATATAAAGGACAAAATCCCGATAACAGTTTCGACAGTCTGGTTGTATATGAATAAGGTTTTATAATTAAAGGCATTTGTTAAAAATATAATATTTGTAGTTATTTAGAAAAAACATGATTTTTTACTGTTGAAATCGAATAATATAAAAATCTATGTTCTTTTGTCGAATGCTACTAATGTCTTTACAGGAGGATTGTGTAAAATGTTCACTGTATTAGAAGTTAAGTGGATCACCTGTACTAGTTTTATATAACACTGAAGTTATTACAAATCCGCAAAAATATATATTTCATATCTTTTTACCTAAATAACAAAGATATTCTTCATAGTGTTAGAAAGTCAGGAAACCACTTCGTGTTTCAAAGCTAGGTATGATTAGACAATAGAAGCTATTAAATAATAGAACTTTTACAGAGTTTGATATTACTTATCGGCTACTTGAATCCAATGTTAACTGTTTAAACGGGAATGTGGTCATATGATTTCATTATTTTCATCTAAAATGTTATTCAAAAACGATGATGAGACTCATTTTTCGATAATTAAACTTCTTTTTTTTAAGGCGCTGTGTCAAATTAAAAAAAAAGTGTAAGAAATGAAACGTGGGAAAATGTGCTTTGGATTTTTTTTTTGTTGAATTTTACCTGCAGGTTGTATTTCATAATGTTTTTGTTACAGTTAACTATTGTAAAAACAAGTATTGTTAAAGAAAAATTTCAGCTTTTATTCTTTACTTGGTAGCACTACACACAATTTACTTTATAAAATTGAATGACATGACGACTGATATTATTTACTTGAAACGCGCTACAGAGAAATTTACAGAGAAATGGTTAGTTTCAAATTTCAAAAGATTTATTTTAATGTTTTCATCTTTAAATTATGTATTAAAATAAATTTTGGGCTCCCTTTTCTTCATAAATGTTTAAGTTGCTTTTCTTCAGCTGGTCGGGAGCGGAAAGCACTGATCTGAAATGATGCCGTTTATAATCTGTCTCACGAAATCGTGCAGCAAACCTAAACGTAACAGTATGATGATTCTAATTTAATTTAATTTGATTTAGCGTAATTCTTTCCTGAAAGAATACTTCTCTTCACATTTAATATAAAAATGAAGTAAAGATAACTTGGGTATTTGTTGGGTGGTTGATGGATGGTTGTTGGGTTATTGGGAATTTGGTGGGTAGTTGTTGTGTAGCTGTTGGGTAGTTGATGATTCTAATTTAATTTAGCTTAATTCATTCCTGAAAGAATACTTCTCTTTACATTTAATATAAAAATGAAGTAAAGATAATTTTTAATACAAAAATTAAAAAATTGTGATAAAATTATTTATTTACCTTAAAAATAAACATTTTCAGAAAGTACGTCACCGCTGCATTAAAATTTCATCAAGTAAATCAGAAAAAAATATTTTTTACCTCAGGCTATTTCTTCAATACCCGATAAACTGCTTTCTGTTGAACTGTTGTTATCGTTTCCCAAATTAATCACATTATTTTCAATAATATTAATTAATTTTGTGTTTCTTTATTATTTTTAAAATTGCTCTTTCGCTAATGATTGTTGCACTACTTGCTTTAGGAGCAATATCTATAACTGCGGTTTCAGGGTCTTGTTTTAAGGTTATATATATATATATATATGTTGCTGATTATTTTTTTCTGAGCTTTTGCTATTTATGTTTCACGACAATATCACTTACTGTTAAAATCCGATTAGCACAAAAGCACAGGGTAAATTAAAATGAATGAAAATACCACTGAGTAAAACTGTTATAAAAGTGAACTATAAAACTGTATCGTATTGTACAGAGTAACATGGTATCATAGACTGAAATACTTTCTTTCAGTGAATTGAATAATTGTATGAAGCATTACAAATGATGTTATATTTATTAAACGGAGATAACGAAAGCTCAACAAAATTTTTAATTGCTTATCATCGGCATGTCAGCGATGCCTGACAAGTGATAGCTTACAGTAAATTATAATACGCATAAAACAATAATAGCACTTGTACGTGGCAGTGATAGAATTACTCAGCGTAAACTACTGAGATATTACTCACACATGCTGAATTCATAATCATACCTCCTGCATGGTTTCGTGAGACAAGGTTTAGATCATCATATGTTATCAATATTGTACCAGAGCTTTGTCGATTATACGTCTTCTCAGATCATAAATAATTCCTGGTTTGGTTTCGTAAATATGTTTCTAGTTCTCACCTGAAAGAAATAACCCAGTTCAGGTAGGTGTAAAGACTTAGTAGGCCACGTTATTTTGCTCTACGAATTAATCAACAATTTATTTCAAATTGTACCGTTTAATTTTGATCTTTGAACCTTTTTAGTCTTTAGCAACGAGTGATGCTCCATTATACCAAAACAATAATTTTTTTATTGTCCAATATTTTTCTGGATAGCTTATAGAATCCTGTTGACCAAGATCTCACGGTAAGTAATACCTGAAACTGTCATCTAAAATAATAAAAGATCTACTGCAATCCTTGCCCAAATACAGTATAAATTTATCACAATAATAAAGTAGTAAAACAGCTGTTATATATTAATGAAACTGCTACTTTAAAACGTTGCTAATGTATAATTTCTTCACTTGTTTTAATTCGATTGAATTTAATAAATTCTCTACTTTCAATTAGTAATTGTCATTTTTAAGCGAAAAAACAGCTTTAAACAAAATCGAAAAAATAATGTAATAAGAAAGTATGTAGGGATCGAATAATACATTTAGAAGAGGTGCGTGATTTATTTAACGGCAGATTTCCTATTAGATTGTGTAGGTATAAGTTTTGTACGCGACAATAAAACGGTTTGAAAAGATCGGTACCTAGTGTATGTGATAGTACCCGATTGGGGATATTAAACCTTGCCACCAATGAGGAAAAATTATTAAATATAATGCACAAACTATTTTTGAAGTCCCTCCTTCTGTTCAGCAAGTCTGTTAAAGTGTTCCTTAAATTAGTGCAGGTATAAGCACTAAAAAAAAAATTACTGTCAATAGAATATAAAAAAAATTCCTTTCGGCACGCCGGAAGACGGAGGTAGATTTCACCGGTGCTAAGTAGGGGATAAAAAGGATTTCCACCTTAAAGTTAAGAAAAAGTTCAAATTTTCTCAATACGACAACGGTTGCATGTGAAAAAAGTTTCATAAAATGTTTACCGTACGACAAGCTCCTTCATACAGTTCCAGCAACATTTTGGTCATCCCTTGCCGTAAGGGTTGGTCATATCAAAAGTTGTTTCAAACAAATGTTTTAGGCAATGTTTAGGGGACTAAAGACCACTTTAAACTGATTCGGTACTGCGCTTTTTAAGGGAGATATGATTTTTTTTTGTCTTCAAAACCCCATTTTTTTCCAACCCCTGGGCCAGTGGTTGGCGATATCAAGAAAATTTACTTACATACGTGTTAGGCCCTTATTCAAAGTTAGTAGGAACTTTAAACTAATTCGATGTTTCACTTAATAAGAAAATTATAGCAATATTTTGTTTTTTCGATAAAGCCCCCCATTTCCACCTGCATGGTCCGATTTCGGCCGTTAATTAACTCGAGATTTTGGGACGAGTTATTTTAAAGGAACAATTTGAAACTGATTGGCGCAAAATTACGGCAGTTATCGTGTCTACAAGAAAGTGGAAAAATCGAATCATGGTACCCATTACAGTAGGAAACTTTCTTATGAAATCTACCTAATAAGTAATATGAGAAAGAACAGTAATACTATAACCTTCTGTATGAGAAACTGAGGTGCTACTATTCCACCAAATAGGCTAATAAAGTGGTAGAAAATCCACATTTAATATATATTCACTGCTGGCAATTAAATGAAGAACATAACTTCAAATATGATAGATGCGTCTTTTTTTCTAGGAAAAGATGTTATTTAGCATTTCAAAATATTTTATGAGCGCAAAATTACGATGTACATATATTTTTGTTTTATTTAATAAATACATGTTAAGATATTATCACACATGCCGAATTCATGTTTACCTCCTGCACGGTTTCGTGAGACAAGGTTTAGAACATCAAATGTTATCATTATGTGTTTTTCAAGAACGGTTTCATCAAACTATTTCGAACTTACTGCTCTATGTTCGCTATTTTTAATGTAATACTCGTATATATGTATTTATTTCGTGCAGTGATTATTCATGTCTGGGATTGTCTAAGAAAAAAATAACAAAAGTTGAAATATTTTTTTCTGCTTTTCATTCATACATGCAACATTGTTGTTATTTTCACCGCTAATAATATTTACTTTAGTTAATAACAGTATAATAAAAGAAGCCTTTCATCATTACATATATATCTGTTGCGAGTAAAATTCGCAAAAACTTTCACGGAAAGTATAAGTCAGCTATTAATAAATAAACTGGTAAAAAATATTAAACAAAATGATTTTTTATTTCCCTGTTAGTATAGTACAGAAAATCGTACTTTTTGTATCATAAGTAAAAGAAAAGTTTGTTTTTACCATCGACTGCTGCTTTAAGTCACAGAGTATGATAAGATTATTGAGTAATTTTTGACTCTTGTTGTTGCAGTTTAAATTAGTTGCCGCGTTTAATAACATAATTACCAAGTTAAAATGCAATTATATAGATGCTTGAGTTTTCTAATTTTCATTAGATGATTTATTTAGAACCGTACAGGAATCGAATCTTTAATCTATACGATCAGTTATAATAAGCTATGATAATTCATAAAATATGTAATTTTAATTTTCTGAGTTTGCTTTCATTTTTTTTGAACTCTTGGTGTTTTAAGATTTCGTGACAGTAGAAATGATTGATAGTTAATTTGCTGTTGAGGTTGTACAGTATTAGTTACACTAAACATTTATTCATATATCATTTTTAAGTAGTGGATTTTATTACTTCCGTTTCTTTACATAATTAAGTCAAGGAGTTGTTCTAAGTTGGTTGAGAATAAAGGGTGATTTCAGTAAATATGAAGTTGTACGCTCAAAATTGTTTACAAAACATTTTTAAAACATAAATATTGCATATATTTACATAAATATATAAACCGTACGGTTATAATTATTTTTATTAAATCTTCCGAAAAGTTTCAAATCGTTGTTATTTACACCAAGACGTTTACTTTTATCGGATTTTTCATCGGTTTGTGAGCGCGGATTAAATTCAATTTTTATTATTAATTTCTTTTTTATTTTTCTTCATAATTTAATGGTTATTAAAATTAAAGTAGCTTTGGCATCTGTTTTATATTCCAGACCCAAAATGAGCAGTTTTTTCATTACTTTCGTAAAAGTTATTTTTTTATTTTTTCAATATTTTTTAACATTTCTTTTTTAATTTTTTTTGTTAGTGATCACTTCTTTATAAATAAATTTTTCTCACAGAGTAAGGAAGCCCCTCAATTAAAAACTTTTGTAATCAAAATTTTGCAATTTTGGTATTTAAATTTTATTTCGGTAATCATGACCTGACCAGCGTATCCGGGAAAATCACTTCGCCAGCTTTTTTTTATTACATAATCATCTCTATCATTAATAATGGTTACTTTTAATTTTCATACAAATGTTGTTATTCATTTTATCAAGTCGGAAATACCACTATCTTAATTTTTGAAATTAGATCCCTGAGTGAAATAGCTATTACTTAAAAAATTATCGATAAATTGTTAGGTCTAAAAACTCTCAAACTGATCAAGGACTGAGACAAAATTAGCATGTTTAGCTGATAAATAATATTTTTAGAACTTCTTTTTGGTTATTTTACACACGGGTAAAAGTTCTTATAAAATTGTCAAAGAGTTACTTTATTTTAGTTTTATGAAGGTAATTGTGAATAAGAAATTAAATTTTGTTTGTTAACAGAAAGCTAATTAGGGAATAAAACGTGATCGGTAAAACTATTTTTATCGTTGTGATGAAGCGATTTACTAAGCTTAAAACTCATCAAAAAGGATTCAGTGCGACTAGTGTAAATTTTCCATTTATTAAAGCGTCTGCTTTATAATTGTTTAATTTCTATTGACCTTATTATATTCACGTATTTTCTTTTTTATTAGCTTATGACTTTCTTAAACATTATAAATAAAAACGTAGTTGCTTTATACGATTCAAAGAACATTTACCTAAAATTGACGTTATTATTGTGAATGTAACTGTGATGATTGATATTAAGACAAAACTGTAGTATTATGTGTTGTTTATTTACGGATAGTGAACATATAACATATTTGTGGATTTAATGGTGATGAAAGTAAACTTAATAGTTATCGGACTTTCTGTATGGACAGAACAGTACAAATGCACTTTGACATCGAACAATCAGCATGGTGCGACATTTTTATCAGAAGATTATGCACGTCAATGCGGCTGTGGCTGTGGATCTGATTAATGTTGTTGCTTTTTTGGTCAGTTATATAAATATATTTCTAATTAATTTTTGTAAATATAAAAAACTAGATTTAGAATAATGTCAAATTTTTGTTTGTTTCATTATACTGGGTGTTTGTAAAAACATTTTCAAGAAATCGGGAGATTATCTCCCACATCCAGATAAAGAAAAGACTTTATCAACATATGTATCCGGACGCTTAGTTTACTGGCTCCGCCAGTTTGTACTTTAAACATTTTGTATTTTTAACGTGCAAATTTGTTTCTCAGAAAAGGTTAATCGTATCCAGCTGAAATTTTGTACATTACTATAGTACCTAGAAAAATAATGAAGGTACTGTAGTACCTTGTATAAAAATAATGAACGTGATCTCTCAATCCATTTCAAAATGGCGGCCATGTAACTTTTTGATTGCTAATATCATTGCAACCGATGATTTATTTAAACGACATGTTATACAACAAATGTTAAGCGTTTTATGATAAAGAAAATGCAATCTTATTTATTCAAATCCGTTCATAAATAACAAAGTTATGGCAAAAATTCTTGATGTGTCATTCTGGATTAAAAAATTAGTTTTCATTTTCTCCGAATAAAATTAAATAACTCGACATGATCGCTAGTGTAATAATTTTACTAACGTTATCGTGTAATAAATTATAATAATTTAATAATACTGAAAATATTACAATAAAATAAAAATTATTAAAATCATGAAAATATAAAAAATACAAAAAAAAATTACAAAAATATTTTTGATTACATATAAAAAATTATTTTTTAAAAAAAGCTTTTATTTAACTAATATTAATATTAACACTATAATATATTAACGAATATAAAAATGCACTGAAAAGTAAAAAATAAGTTATATAAATATCTAATAAATAACCAGTAAATAAAAAAAAAAAATAAATGTAATAATTATTAAATTTTAAAATTAAAAGTAATGAAAATATTTAGTTAAATAAAAGCATGGCGCAGTTTTTATGACAATATTTTCGAATAGGTATTTATTAGGTGTCGTTTTCTTTGTCATAAAACGCGTAACATTTGTTGTAATAACATAACGTTTAAATAAACCAGCGATTGCAAAGATATTAACAATTATAATGTTTACATGGCCGCTATTTTGAAATGGATTGAGAGATCACGTTCATTGTTTTTATACAAGTAAACCTCTAGGCATTTTATCGGTATACGAAATTTCAGCTCAATACGCTTAACGTTTCTTGAGAAACAAATTTTGATGGTAAAAATACAAAACTGTTAAACTAAGCGTTTTCTGACATAAGTTGATAAAGGTTTTTTTCTTTATTTCGATGTGGGGACCATTCCCTGAATTCATGAAACGATTTTTATAAACATTTTGTACAAGTGTTCTTGTAATGTGATTTTAGCTTATATTTATATTCTACAGTTATTTTGAATGAAAAGTATCGTAAAAGCAAATTTATCCGTCTCGTCTTGGTTGTCCATAAGAAATACAGTTTTTTTTTTGAGATTTAATTTTCTTGTTTTCTAATAGGATAGTTTTTCTCAAATGTAATTATCCCGCTTCTCCTTGTTCAAATTATGCTTTCTTGTAAACTGTACTAAATTTGTTAATATTCATTTAGTTTTATAATTTCTGAAAGAAAGAGTAATGTGTCAATATTTTTCATAATTTATAAAAATTAAGTTAATCGTTTAAGATTTGTTAAACATTACTAAGAGTAATTTATAAGGTTATTGATGTACATTTCTTAAAACATTAAAGTAAGAATTATTTCATTTATTTTCCCTTTTTAATTCGTTTTGTTTTTTAAAAGATAAATTTTTAATAATAAAGTGCAACATTTTTAGAATTTGAATGATAAAGATTTTTACACTTCCAAAGATAGGAAAACAAAAAGAACATTTTATTTAAGTTAAAAACACAAAAAGTAAATTTGTTTTTTTAATAATCAATTTTATAACCAACAAAAATAATCATAAGAAACCTCTTAATGAAATTAAACAGATTATAAATAAGTAAAACGAAACAATTATTAAATTATCATCAAGTAAAAAAAGGAGCAATAATAGAATGTTATTCATTATTTCAGTCTTTAATTAATTGAAATCGTTTTTCAGATAAAATATAAAACGACAATGAAAGTTTAGCTTTGCCCCATACATTTGACCCGTTTTGTCCAGATTGATATTTATGTATTTATACATTATTAATTTTGAGTTAGCGTAGATCGACGAGCTAAAAGTGGAATTGAATTCTATTACCAAGTGCTGCGCATTTAATAGCCAGATGTTTAGTCCACATTCGTCGTTTGTTAAAGTAGCGCACAAAATTATATACTGCAGCAAAGGACCGTTAACACATGAAAACGATCACGACACAAATCCGTAGAATAAATGTAATGTATTCTACAGGATTGATTTTAATGTGCCATCTTTTAAACCAAATACCTGACGTGAAGAGGTGCTGTTACAGTTTTATTGTTTAATAGTAATAGTCTTATGTTAATGAAGTAGTTTATGTTAATTAATTTTGAAAGTTGTAGATGAGTACCGGAAGGTTTATTACATTTGCATGCACTAAACGAGTTAAACTGCTATATCTGTACGTATTTAATTACTATTTACATTTTGTTAAGTTAAATCTACAATTTCGGGACTACTAGTTTTAGCGAGTCTTTAGAAAAAACAAAAATAAAAATGAGTTTTGCGAATAGATTTAAAAAAATCTAAAAACCTAATAATTATTTTGTTTTTCTCTTTATGGATTTTGTCTGCTATCACTTAAAAACATTTTATTATTTATAATAGAGTATTCTGGTCTCTAATCTGGTCACATCTGATTTTTATTATTTATTATAGCTCTACGAGGTTTTCATGTAAATTATTCTTTTCTTTTTATAAATTTTTCTTTGATCATAAACAATTTTTTCTCTAATTGTTTCGAATAGTAACAAGATATGTTCAGTGAATCTGTTGAACGATTGTGATCCAACTAGATACCAATGGCAAATGACAATTATTGTCTGTAAACCGATTGAAATACGAACTGCTTTTCAATGGATTTGAATCCGATTACATTTCAGTTAGAAGATCGAAATTAATTATTTGACAATGAATTCATTGTACATTGTTATTAATTACCATCATCTTAAATTCTTTATCGAGCAACATACAAATTCTTATTTTTGCGTCGTCTTCAAAAAGTCGAAATTAAAATAAAGAATTTAAAAAGCAATTCATTTTTTATTTTTTGGATATTTTTCTTGTTTCTTTTGTCGGTTTTCTTCATTTTTAGATATATTTTAATTTAAGTTATATTTTTAGTTATACGCGTATTTTTATTTAAAATATAAACGGGAATTCAAAAACCTTTACCGTATGAAAAAGCGTCTTGTATTAGTGTTTATGCAAACGATAATACAATAAACCTGCAACCTGTAAAATAAGAAAAGATTTGCCCAGAGTCTGTTATAGAATTTCTTATATCCTAAGCATTTCTGAAAAGCGGAATTATATTTTTTCTTTTAATCTTAATTTTTCCGTCTAATTTGTTTTTAATTTTCATATGAAAATAATTTTAATATCAGAATGACAGTACTAATAATAATAAAGTTATTATTACATTGATTCCATTGTAATATTTACAATTTATAATCCTTTCTTTTTTATCTCGATTAAAAATAATTAAATTTCATTTAAATTTGTTCATTTAAATAATTAAACCTCCTAATGATCTTTAATATTCCATTACTAATTTAGAATAACATTTTATTGAGCATTTTTATTTTAATTGCTGCTAGTGTACGACTCAGCAACGGATTAGAAGATAAAAATAATTTCTGGTAGGCTTATAACAATAGTACAAAAAAGTGACTAGATTACGTTACTTTGCACCATTATGAACTGATTAAGTTCATTATTACGTGTAAAGTTCGGCCAACGAAAAAAACACTTTATTGTTTGTGTTTAACTTAATTTAACTTTTAATTTAAGACATCATATTGAGTCAAAGCAACATTGTCCACATTACTAGCGTTTGATAATATTAAGCTCTATCTTAATATCAACAAAAATATGCTAAAAGAACTTTTTGTATGTATATTCTGGTGCAGTAACGCTTAATGTTTTTTTTTAATTTTTTATAAAATCACATTCACATTTTTTAACGGTTTGCTTTTTTTGCTTAATGTTTAGCTTTGAAAACGAATAAAAATTACTTTTATTTTCATTAAAATTTTATATAATTATTACCCAGTTAATTTGAATTTAATTTATATACGTGTGATTAAAAATAAATATCCATTAATGTCAGTGACAAGACAAAGGGACAATTGTACACTGTTCGTAAAATTCTGTAAACTAAAAGATCGTTCGAACCATCGGTTCGAACTTTCAGCTTGGATAGTCTGCCAAAAAAAAGATAACGAGAAAAAGAGGCGACTAAAAACAACTCCATCAACTGAATATTCAATCATAACAGCATAGTGTACTTTTCGTACAAGTATAATTACTACCGATTGAAAATTATTACGTAGTCTAAAATTCTGTTTTGTAATGTTTTTATCTCGTGGTTACGCAGCCATGATTATTTGATTCTTTTTCATTTACAAACAAACCTCCTCGAAATCTATAATCTTTTTTTTAGTTATATTTTTCTTTTTCTCGATGAATGTGATTTTAATTTTATGGAACGTTATGATGTTGTTTTTTTAATAATTTAACAGTATTTCAGTTAACAAAATTTTAACTAGTATTTCTCCTTCAAAAGGGGGTGTGTTAATTTTTCCCATGACTGTACTTGTCAATGCTCTAGTCGGCAAAATGCGATGAACTCATAAGCTTGTGACGTCTTAGAAAAAACTCATTTCTATTAAATGAAGGTTTTCTGAGCTCACAAGCCCAAGTACTTCCAGTATCCCCTTGCATAACGTAACTATATAATTTATGTTGGCTGCAGTTTGAGTAGTGAAATTAATACAGTTTACGATAAGATAAATTATTGAAAATTATGAATTAAAATAATAATCACGAAATCAATGACTCCCTTTGCTGATAGTAAGTAGTTGATATTAAAAGTTAGCAAAGAACACCGCTACAAAAAAACATTACACTTAATTTTTATTAGATTATTGCGATGTATATGTGCGTAGTGTAAATATTATTTTTATTCTGAAAGAATAAAAAGGAAAAAGTTATTTGATTTCTAATAATGGGATTTTGTACCCAAGAAATGACTGTTGAGGCTCACAAGCAACAACTATTTTTGTCTGAACTTTTTTTTATTAACTTTAACTATAAAAAGTTCAGTTTATATTATTGGATTATTTGGTGTTATATAAAAAGGAGCCGTAAAAATGAAAAAGAAACAGTCATACAGGAAAAAGAAAGATAACACGAAGAAATATATCTCAAAAAACGACAAGAAGATGAATATAAAGAGGTAGATGTTAACAAGAGAAGAATAGAAAGTTTAAGAGAAGATGATAAATACAAAGAGGAAGAAAATATTAAAACCAAAGAAAGAATAAAAAGATTAAGAGAAGATTAATATAAAGAGGAAGAAAACGTTAATACCAAGGAAAGATTAATAGAGGATGAATATAAAGAGAGAAATTTTGAAAACAAGAGAACGTGTACACAAATTAAGATAAGAAGAATTATATTTAACAAACAAGCGATGATGATTTTAAATGATTAAATGATTGGAACGAAATGATGATCAACTCCGAGTTATAGAGAATATTGTCCGACAATATCAGTGGTCGCAAAGAATGCTTGCTGGAGGGAACTCTGCAAAGAAGTGAACCGAGACCTATGGGGGAAAGGTTACCGCATTGTGTCCAGGAAGTTCGGGAGGAGAGTGCCGGTATTAACGACGCAGCAAGTTCAGAAGACAGTTGAGACACTATTTCCACAGCGAAACGACTTCGTTAGGAAGGAGATTGTAATAGGAGAAACAGAATTGTTCAGCATGAAAGAACTTAAGACAGCAGGGAGAAATATGAAACCTAAGACGAGTCCCGGTCCGGATAGGATACCAGTGGAAGTAGTGCGAGTTTTAATTGAGAAAACGGGCTGTCTTTAAAAAGTCTATCTTTAGAGAATTGAAAAAAATATTATTTGGTACTTTTTGAGAGTTTTTTTAACTCGGTTTTTTATGAATGTAATTTTATTTTTTAGTTTGTATCTAACCAATTTAATAGGATTTAAATGAGTAATATCTTATTCATGAAAACTCAAACTTTAATTACTGTAAAGTCTCCGTATTCCAACATGTTTGAATATTGATGTTTAAACTGATTAATTTCAGAAGTTTAAATTTTGTCTTGGAAAGGAAATGCCTACTATCGGCCATTTTCATTTCTTTAAATTTTCATGATTGAGATGGACATTTAATGCAGTCTTTATTGTTAGTGGATGATATGTTATACAATACAAATATGTTGGATATCCATATCTTTAATTGGTCGCATATCTCATTCTTGTGCAGTGTAGACCATTTATTTGTACAAATATAGTAAAGCGTTTCTCAACCTTGGGGTCGCAGTGATATGAAAGGCAGTTCGTGAAATTAGCCTTCAACTTTACGATAAACAATAATGAAATCATTTTTTGAGAAAAAAATAATTTTTTGTTAACATTTCCCTTACATTTATAAGTACACATGTAAAGAAAATAAATTAATGAGATTCGTTTGTTTTTCTTTTAAATTTTTCTTCATACATGGATGTATGTTAGAAACACGCAAAAGCAAATTGTTTTCAAATGATAAAGACAATTCTTATGTTTAGTTTTTAGCCAAAAAAAAAAAAAATCATACACGAAAAACTCTTCGGAAAGGTAAGAGGTGGTGAATTTCAATATTTTTGTGACTAAATTTCCATAATTACTTGAACGAGCAAGCTAAAACGTATCTGAATCTTTAGATGTGAAATGTAGCTGAAACATTTTAGCTGCAGACATTTTGATGAGCTGGTTGTGAATCCCAACTGGTAACTTAGCAGCTGCAACAACATTTTCACTATCTGGATTCAGTACCAATCTTCTGGGAAATATCGACCAACTGAATTTTTAGTTCGTGCAAATGCATCTTCATGCTACCCAAACTGTGGTGAATAATAGTGTCTTCATCTAGATTTTTCTTAATATTATTGGAAATGAGTGGAAACATAAAAATTTTTGCTTTGAAGGCGAATAATCCAGATATCAAACTTCTTAATGAAAGTATGAACTTTGGTATTAATAAAATGTTTTTATCATGTCTTTGTAAATTCACATTCAAGTCGTTTAAATGCAAAAGTACATCAACTAAATAAACCATACTCATTTCATAAAAACTGAGAATGGCGTTTTTAACCTGGAAAAATATTAATTCATTTTGCAATTCCAATAACCCAGTTAACACTTCCCAATGATAACCATCTCACTGAAGTTTGAAAAAGAAGAGATTTTTCTTTTCACCCATTTCATTGCCTAGTCTAGAAAACAGCCTATTCTATAATTGTAGACATTAATAAAATTAACCATTTCTACTGTCGATTTCATCCTGGTATAGAATGATCTTTCAATTTTTTCAGAAATTCACTGTTAAGATAGTATTTGTGATAGTTCATGAAGTTGTAAAAATTATTAGTCGTTTTGCATTTTATTGTCTCTTTAATTTTCCAACAAACTTTAATAATCAACTTTGTGTGAAATTTAACAATAAATAGTTTCTTCATAATCATTTTTTCAGTAAAATTAACTATTTTATATTTATTTTAACTTGCTTGTAACTTCCACCTGTCACTCTATCACCCTCTTAACCAGACCCTGGTGCCTAAGAATGTGTCTTACTAGCCGAGATCTTCTTGTTAATTGTTTCAAAAAGCTTCTTTCTATATTAACACTCTTGAATACTTCCTCATTTCACACTTTACATCCAACTTAAATTCATCATCCTTCTGTAATGTCATACTTCAAAAGCCAAAAGTCTCCTCTTTTCCTTTCCTCCAATTGTCCATGACTCACTCCCATACAGTGCAATACTCCACCATAACTGTTCTCAGTAATTGTTTTTCTTAGCTCAAAAAATTTCAAGGATATTATTTGTGTTAAAACACAGTGATTTTTATTTTATTTTGAGAATGTATTGCATCAAAATAGATTGTAAGCACAATTGAATTTAGGAATCCTGTCTAACATCAGGTAGATCATTCCTGTGATAGTTTGTTTTTTATAATGAACAAACTAGGATGATCCTCAAGGTTATTTTATTCTGATAAACGTTAATTTCCTTTCTATTTGTACATTTATTTTATTCAGAGTTAAGAAAATAATCATATTCAGGACTATTCTAGCCTTCATGTTTTGTTAGTTTAAAACAACATTTTAAATTGTACACCAATGCAATCAGTTTTATACAAAATTATAGGGTAATTTACTTGATTGAAACACATTTCATGAGTAGTACTGTATCAGTCTGTTTCAGTTTTTTATTTTCACATTTAGTAAGCTCAGTTATTTAAACAAAATCATAGACAACAAACAATTAGACAAACAACTGAAATGAACTGCAATCATCTTAGTCTATGTACAACGATAGAAATAGTTTTTTACTTTGTATTTCATACTTTACATTGTTTACTTTGTTTCTTGCTTCTCTATTGTGGGGCTGTTATAAATTAACTTACATTCTTAAATTATTATGTTTAACATACAAATACTTTTTTTATAAGCAGATTATTAGTTACCAGATTATTATTCTTTTATTACTGTTATCCATTATTTAATCTATAATTCATTACTATTATATTTAAATAAGAAATAAGAAAAGATAAAAAGATAAACTGAGATTAAATTAAATATGTCATTTCTTTAAGCCATTGCACAATTAATGAATTTTAATTTTTCATTAATTATATTATTATATGTAAAATTTAAATGTCTGGAAATTGATTGTTATTAATTTTTGAAATTGTTTTTTTAATGTTAAAAAATATAAAAACCCAAATATTATGCAGATGAAATAGTTTAAATTATACAAGTTCTGTAATGTCAAAAAAGAGAATAAAATTGTGTAAAAGGTATCTAAATATAACTAAATATAACATTAACTTAGTCTGCTGCTAGCGTGCGTTACGATAAAATGTTTATCCATCATGAAAAAAAATTTTTGATTATGAGTAATGAAATGCACTAAACTCAGCACTACTAAATATTTAACTGCTGTGCCAAAACATTTTTAACTTGTGAGATATTATGCATTTGTGAGGTATATCTATTGCATTTGTCTGTTATGAAACTGCTGCTAGATAATTCTATACTATGCTGCTCGTTTCTCTAATTTAATTGCATGTTAAATTTACAGGTACTAATAAAGAAATATGACACTGACAATCTTTACTATTGCTGATGTTCGAAACTACAGTTAATTGCATTTTTTTTTTTTAATTTACAGTCATATTTAAAACACAAGAAGTCTAGAAACTGAAAAGTCGATAAAACAACTGTATTTAATTATAAGACGTATTGACAATACCAAATTTTTTGATAGATTTGTTTTTTTAATAGTACAAATAGTACTAAAAAAATTTAACATTTTATGTACTCCTACAATTCCTCTCCCTCTACGATAATATTATTGTGGAGGTCCATAGTAGTTGAGAATCAGATTACCTAACTAAGTTAACTCTGTACTGAGTATTGAATTTTCAAACTCATGAATTTCAAATATGAAATTCATTTTTTTTACCAAAGAGAGTTGTAGTAGTTATTATATATATTTATTGAATATTAAGTGACCCTTTGATGTTAATATCATTTTCTTTTATAGTGAATGAGTAAGATTACGGTTTACAGATACTGAACTTATTAACCAAAAAAGTTGAAATTGGAAAGTTGTTTAAACCATGCCATCTTATTTCAGTGTTAAATGATAGTCCAGTTTTACTAAAGTTTTTGCTGAGTTGGTGGTATTATTAAGCTGGGAGACTGGATTAAAGTCTTGGGGATCGGTAAAGGATGAGATACATTGAAGTTAGTTTTACCTGTATTATTACTACAACTGCTATTACTACTACTACTACTACTACTACTACTACTATACCATTACTACTTGTACTATTATTACTGATCCATCTGGTTGTAATGGTTTTGCAACTTGTGTGCATTATTATGCTTTATGTCACTCTGAATAGACTTACTTATTCTCTTTCCTCTGTTGTTTACCTTCATCTTTGTTTCTATGTCATGTCAGTTCTGCCGTTTGCAGTAATAACAGTATAAGATATATTATAAATGACATTGCCTTATTATTTAACTACCTACACGTGGTTCACAACAATAAATTATTTAAAATTTAATTTGACTCTGTATTTACCTACTTATTAATGTTGAAGTATAGTTTGTATTCACAGAAAATGTATGGAAAATATTTAACATCAGATTTTTATGAATAATTGATTCTAGATTGATCTTAGCAAGAGTTTAGTAAAAATGATCATATATTCTGTCTGTTTGCCTACATATTTATCACTCTTTTCACAAACATCAAAAACAATTTTATTAAATTTAGTACTCATTTTTTAACTACTGTCTGAAGAAAACTTATTATGTTGGACCTAATCCCACTTCGGGAGGGGAAGAATTAACCATCTGATTGGTACTTCATTAATTTAATTAAAATTTTTATATTACATATATCTATTACTAGCAGACCTGTTGCGGCTACAATCGCGCTATACGGTTACTTGCGTTTCCCGTCGCCGTCAGGGAATAATTAGCCCGGTCAAGGCTTGCTTGAATTTTTGATGTCTGTAATTTTCACGTAAATATTTCGAAACCAGTTTCTAGATTTTTCGAATTTCAACTTTGCAAGGGGTGAAAAGGTAAGAAAAAAAAAAATCTTACTATGCTTGTAAATTTTCCCCATTACCGATTATACGAGATATTCACTAGATTAGGGCTTGCAAATATTCTTCAGATAAATGTGAAAAAACATTTTCGGGTTTTTAGAATCTCTATTTTTTTAAGGGGTGCGACGGTGTACGTGGAGGTAGTGCGCGGTGGCTCAACCAACACACCGATTGTTACTGATGTGCGATGTGGGTGGGTGCATCCGCTTACTTGACCAAAAAACATAATAAAATTTTAAAAAAGTTAGAAACGAAGAGTGGTCGTTTCTTAGTGGTGTTTGTTGGGTAACGATAAGAACCGGGCAAAGTACATTTTTACCAGTGCGAAGTACTGATAACGAGTTATAACTAACATTATTAAGATGGAGGCCGACTGTTTTTAAACCCGCATTCTTAGATCACTCAAAGTTAAGGTCTGTACTGACCAAACTGTTACTGTGAAGAAATTACAATATACTGATAGTTTTTATAAATTGAACAGGCTTTAATTTTATTATTATTATTCGCACAAGCATGAGTTTAATGAAACAGGGCAGTCCACGGGGCAGAGATCCCTGGGTAGACGGGTAGGCCAAAGGAGCGAGCCCTGCCCCGCTAAAAAAAACTGCTGCAGATAAATTGATGAAAATTTGTATACACGTTCTTCTTACGGTGTAAGTGAACACTGAGAAAGAATGTTTTCAAAATCCGAGTTTAAAAAGTTAAATTTTCCCCATTTTCGATCACTAAACTGAGATATTGGCTAAATTCGGGCTTGCAAATACTCTTCAGATAAATATCTGAAAAATCTAAAAACCATTTTGAATTTCAATTTTTTAAGGGGGTTGCGACGGTGTACGGCGCGGCGGCTCAACCAGCACAGCCACTGTTATTGTATGTGCGACGCGACTGGCTGCACCTGCACCGGTTACAAACCAATTTCCTTGTCTGTTAATATTTTATTCGTACTTCTAAAATTTTATTTTCCCAAAAAAAAATTTTTGAAATGTTAGAAATCAGAAATGTTTGTGTTAGAAATCAGGTTGAGAAATTTTGCAACTTGATCGATGATCAGATATTGTTTGAATAGTTGGGCAATAATTTTAACAGAAATTTCAGTAGTAGTAATATAGAAATATATTTGAAATGTCTGAGTATTTTATCAAAGTGAGTGATTTCTATTGAAGCTGTGTTTGATGTATTTCTTACTGCTGTAATCTTTATTTATTTTTTCAAGTCATCTTTCATTCTTTAACTCCTTTCACGTCTGATATTTTCTTTAACATATTTTACTAAACTGTCTGTACCAGTGTTAAGGACCTTTAACATCAGTATGAAACTTTATATCTTATTACAGAGGAGAAGTATTGTTTTTAATTAAAAATGACTGTCCTATAGATTGTTTTATTTTTATAATGTTTCTGAATGGAAAAATAATAAACTTTTGATTATGAAATTCTGTGTATGGGTGTTGAGCTCTATTTTTTTTTTAGCGATGTCTCTTATTAACGTGACAGGGGAATATCCCCTATCAGTGTCCATGTTAACTGATAGGACTCGGAAGTCCTATCAGACTAACACGATCCATGGAGTGGAGTAATAATGCGGAAGTACTGTTTTTGTGACGCTCTTACAGTCCAATACATTTATCCAGTTTTAGGAAATATTGTGTGAAGATATTTTTTTTAATAAAATTTTTTATTTTAAAGTAGCAGTAGCTAGTGTTTTTTTTTTTAATCATGAGAGAGCTATAGTGGATGATACATTTCCATGGTCCTTCCAATTCACGGGCTACTCCTGATGTCACCCACCACTTCTAATCGCGCGCACGCTCTCTCAGTAACTGCATTAGGCATTCACAGTTTTCATTTCACAAGACTTTGTTCTCAGAGACCAGGGAAAACTATCGAATCATAGGGTTCTCAATACGTTATTAAATACTTTGTTAAATTTTGTATGTGTTTTTGTTAAAGTTATTTTTAATCGTTTTCCCTACCGTAACATGCGGTCCGATTTGGCTCTTTCAGAGTATGTGGTACTTACATGGAAAGTAATTCCTCTGCAAAAAAGGACCTGCTAGATGGCGCTGGGGTTGATATATTTGGAAAAATTGCATTTATGGTTCGATTTCGCTCATATTCAGAATATATATATAAGTTACATGAAAAGAAAATTTTTTTACTATACCCGCTAGTTGGCGCCAGTTTCGAGATATTTACGAAACAAACACAGAAATATACAAACAGACTTTCTTCTTATATATATATTGTTCGTATGTGTCTCCGCTAAAGACTAAAAACTACTGGACCGATTTACGCACGGGGAAAAAGGGAAATGGGGAAATAGAGTAGGGAAACCGGAAAAAAGAATAGGGAAGTAGGAAAAAAGTATTATTCACTGAATAATGCTTAAATTTTTTCGCATGACAATCTTGATTGTCTTTACTTTTTTAAACATAAACATGATTCCCGGACAAGGATTTCATTTTGTTTTTTTGGATTTCCGAAGTACAGAACGCGGGACTTTTCTAATAAAATCCTCCGTTATGTAATATTTTAACTTTTCCCAAATTTTGTTATTCTTACTTACTAGCCAACGCATGGAACAGTGCCCTAGATGAACGCAGGACGTGAGGCAACGAGGTTGGGGTAGAGTCGTTCCTAACCTGGCCAGTATCGGCCTCATCATTTCCACGTATGTTGATATGACTGTCCACTAAAATATCAGTGTACACCCGCGATTTACCAGGCTTTCCAGTCTTCTTTTACACTCAACCGTCCTGCAGCAGTCCGTTTGGGTGTTGTGTGAAAGATTATGTATAGCGGCTTGCCACTAACAGACCAAAGACTTTTGGTAGAGTCCACCAAAAACATTGCTTTCAAAGGAGAAACTAGCTTTTCCAATTCAGCCGCAGCGGTGTGCACTGCCAGCTTCGCTCCGGCATTCACCTATATACCCATGGAAAAGACGGCAGTAGTACCCCGCTCCTGTTTCTACACTGCCTGAAATTGAAGATCCATCAGTGTAGACGTGAATCCACTTGTCCTCCGGAAATTCCTCGTAGATGGTTTGTAGAACTAGCGCTTCAATTCATGTTGTATGGAGGCGTGTTTTGGCGTCGAATGATTCTTGAGTTTGTTGCGAGCTCGAGGTAAATGGTTGAAGAAGCCTTGGCTCGTGCACAGGGGTACAGTGTCCACGGGTGAAATATCATATTTCCTTATAAGTTTTTCTTATGCAGAAGTGGAGCCGTCTGAGTCTTCAGGTTGCTGATAGTTGGTCCATTGATGCTTATAGACTCACCTAAAACGTTCCCAGACTGCTGTCTGGGAGCTTTCACTGTCATTGCATTTTGCCTCGCCCATTGTTCGACTTTTATCAGAGTCTCGTTTAAACAGACCTCGAGTGAAGAGATGGGTCCACTGGTTTCCCAGAAAAGTAGGTCGTCTGCATAAATGAGTGCCTGGACGCCAGGTATGCTTCTTATCGCATCCAGGATATCTTTTATCATGATATTAAATAGCGAACAGCTCAAGACCGCTCCTTGGGCTACTTATTGCCGTTAAATTTGAAATCTCGATGTGCAGTTTCCAGGAACAGGAAAAAATGGGGGTGAAGTTGGTCGCTTGCTATTGGTGCCCCCTGCGTAATCTAAACAATCCACACAAGGTTCGCCTTTTAACACACTGAGTACATCAAAATGACTTCAAAGAACCTACCAAACCCAGTTCTTTTAAGAGCTCTGACACTAGCCTTTGTATCCTTTATTAAAATACAGGAGGCCTTAACAGCACAACATTTTTAGAATTCAAACGAAACGTCTATCATTTATTCGTGAATTTATTCTTTTACCGTCGAGGCAGGAGTAGCCACAGAAACTGGTTACGCCATTACAACTACGAAAAGGTCCAGTCAAATCGCCTTTGGTATATTCATTGGAGTTAGAAAAAATGTAACAAAGAACCTCCAAGTGTTGATATGAAATGGAAGATGATGACAAGCTCTAAGCCGTTAAAGTCGAGGTGTGGAAAAATGGACAACACTTTAGTGTGATTGGCCTGAACAACCCTCCTGGTAACATCCTCCCCTCTTTTGAAGCGGTTGAAGCATCATTCCTGGCTACGAGTATTCTCATTGGAGATTTCAGCAATCCTTCACCAAGATGGGGCTATTCAAGACTCACCGTGCCTGGGAGAACTCTGGAGGAAATGATTGATAGTAACCAAGTAGTGGTTTTGGAAGCGCCACCAACTTTCTTGTCATTTTCGGATCAAACGTCAAGATCGCATCTGGTTGTCACCTACCCTCATGTTTCTAGTAAAACAAAAGTTAAATTTCTCGTTGACGCCGGCGGATACGGCTATACAGCCATTCTCGTCACTTCACTTACAGACAAGACACCTAACAATAACTGCCCAGCTTCGTGCTGGAATTTGAGGAAGGTTGATTTGGATAAGTTCCGAACGTGCACTGATGCGGTTCTTTCCGAGGCACTGATATGTGACTCCCCTGAAAAGACCATCGACACAATAAAGCCTAACTGGACCGTGCACAACAGTGCGTATCCGGTGGACAGGTGAAAAACTTAAAACTTTCCTGAAACTCCACATTATCCAACTTGAAGAAAAGACGAGACAACAGCCACCGCACAATCGAAAGAACCAAAGCACCCAAGGACCTCAGGTTACTTAGGAAACACCAAGCTGAGCTTCACGCTGAATTCAAAAATGCCAAGCGCTCTGCTTTCAGGGATTTTATTACTACATTGGATTTCAGGAAGAATGGTACCCAAGCTCACAAATATATCTCTCGGCGTAACAACGACAACCCTCCAATGCCACAGCAATCCTTGCAGTGTGCCAATCTCTTTTTTGGTGACCCAATAGATATAGTCAATACCTTATGCAAGCACTATGCGAATGTGAGCCGTGTCTATGGAGAAAAAGCCATCGCCAGGAGACTGACCAAATGTCCATTGACCTCGTGCTTGGACAAGAGAACTCAGTAGCTGTCTGGTGCTCCCTTAACTATTGCTGAGCTGGAGAGTGTTCTCTCGCAGACAAAAAAAGAATTCGGCAGGAATTGATGGTATTTTCCAGTGCTTCTCACAATTCACATTTACGAGGCTGCTAAGGAAACAGTTCTACTCGTCATAAATTTGAATTGATAAAAGCACGTGCCACAACAATGGATAAAGGCCGAAATCGTTCCTATACTGAAAAAAGGCAAAAAGTCAATAAGGCGGAGTTGTTTACGAGTGCTTTCTGTAAAGTGCGGAAAGAATGATTGCAAACCGTCTTAATCAGTTGGTTGAAGCACAAAAACTCACTGACGGTGCTTAGGCGAGATTCCGCAAGCACCGGAGTACAATGGACCACGTAACAAATGTTACACATTTTAAGGGTGGATTACACAGGAAAATGTCAACATTGGCAGTACTGGTAGACATGAAGGCCGCTTATGACGCCATCTGGTGGTCCATGCTCATACATAAACTTGCCGGATAGGAAATCTCTGGAAACAAAAGAGTTTTGTTTGTAATATGACTCTCTTAAGGTTGCCATATTGGATGTTATTTTCTCCTGAAAATTTTACCATTTTTTGCTTTGGGTTTTCTATTTTTACTTATGTATGTGGTGGTTAATGTTTTCTTGCTCTGTGTTAATTTACTGTTATTTTTTGAGGCGAAATTATTTGACTAACCTTGTTAACCTAGACTGTCCCCTTAAAAACGTTTTTGGGACTGTGATATTTGTAAACCTTTGCCTGGCTGTTCTTTTATCATTATTGTGGGATTTCTTAATTTATTGTGATTTCCTAATTTGTATATAAAGATATACAAACATTTATTTGGAAGATTTTAATATTTTTTGTGTTATTTATCCCGTTGCTATGGACTCTGATTTCTGTGGTTTGTTTACATTTTGATAACTTCATTATTTTGCGTATTTGTGCGTTTTATTTTGACTATTGATACGTTATTACAAGTTTTTTTTGGGTTTTGTGATGGATTCTTCGGCCGAACGACCGACTGGTGCAAACCTTGAACTGCTGAACTTAGGCTTGCCAGGCTCTGCTCTAAGGGTACGCGATCCCACTCGTGAGAACTGTTTTGCATTATTTGAAAATAAATAAAATAAATTTCTAGAATTTATTTTATTTGAAAATAAATAAAATTCCTAGAAAATAAATTCCTAGAACTAAAACGACTATGTCTATCCATATGATCTTGATGTGTACGTTCTACTACTCCGACTGAAGTTTCGGGCCTGTATAGTCCTTTGTATCTGAGGAGCGGCAACTCAGGATTTTCCGACTCTTACGTCAAAGATGGTATCTCGCTATGCCGTGTGGATCGTAAGGAAGTAACCGAGGCTATTTCCATGCGCCTCAGGATGTTGGATCTGCAGTTGGATCGGAGGCAAGAATGCATGTGGCCTCCCAGCAGCTAGAGAGTACCCCGATCAGGGGAAAGCTAAGGAAAGTTAAATCACCTCCAAAATTGAAAGGCAGGCCTAGAAAAAAAGCCGGTGAAGGCGAGACTGGTGTCGCTTCATCGAGTTCGGTTACCGTTGGATCACATTCCGAAGTTTCCGATTCTGTGGAGTCTTGTGCTTCCAGGTTTGATAATTTGTATGCCGGTGGACTCTCGCGATTACATCGTTGCCGTGCAGCTCAGTAACTGGGCCAGACACTGAGGTAATATCGAGAGAGGGGGAGGGCTGTCTAAGTTGAATAATTTGCTACAGGGTATGCGTGAGAACATTGCTATTGAGGTATTATTGGACGCTCTTTCTTGTTGGGCCGGCTTCAAAAACGGAACTTTAGTAGTTCGTCATGGATGATATATCTAAAGTGCTGCCTCCGCGGAACGAGTCAAGCTATGCTGATGCGCTTCAAGGTGGTCCAGTTAGCCCTCCTGCGCTTAATATTGCTACTGCTCCGCAAATCCGGCTAAATCCTGATCGCAGCAAAGTGGTCCTGACAAAATCTGAGTGGAACGACGTGGTTGTACCGTTGCTTAGTTCTGAGGCGACTGTTTATCTTAGAAGGAGGATATTCGGCCGAAACAAGATCATATCGGTATCCGGAAGCTCAGAAAGACCATGTAGGGCGGTGTTATTTTGTAGGCCGACGATAGCGATGTCGCTCAGAAGATCATGGATTGTATTGCGTTGCGGGAGAAGGGCCTCTGTCTTATCCCGGCCCAGGGTTCTGAAGCCGAAGATTATGTTCTACGACCTTGCGGATCTTGACCAATGCGGAGGTACTACATTGTCTGTATTGCCAGAATAAGCCTGGGAGGAAATGTTTTTATTAAAATAAAATGTAAGCCTGTTTTGAAAGGAAATTGTTACACCCCGGAAGGAGAGGGATATTGGCTCGTCGAATATTCTGTTGTGGTTCATTTCTGATTACGTCGACGTGATAGGGTCTTTGTTGACTGGAGTTGTCGCATCAAGGATTATGTGGACGCCACTTTGTGTTTTAAGTGTCAAAGCTCTGGTCATATTAGTAAGTTTTGTCGTGAGGGTGATGTGTGTGGTCATTGTGGTGGATGTCATGGTCTAAAGAAATGCACCAGCCGAGATAAGCGGTTTCCTTGTCCGGACTGTGCCTGAACGGACCATCTAGTAAATAGTCGGGACTACCCAACTTATCTTACGGCTTTGGAGTTGAGTATCAGATCTCACTGTGGCAAGTGATCTTCGTTTGTAGTCTGGGTCCTTCTGTGATCAGGTTGTTGGTTATGGTACCTTGGCGAGCAGGCCGTTACATACTGTATACCCACTGGTTTTAGACACCCGGTGATCTCGAACGACATCATCGGTTTCTACATCATTGATCTGCTTTGGAATTTCGGTGTCGATCCTGTGGGAAGGCCTTTAATAAGCCTTACGCTGCTGCGTACCATTTTTCGAAGTGTCCTGAACCGCCACTAGTTGATCTTCCGTTCCATTGCGCCCTATTTCCTCGGCAATTTTGATCTCAGAGAAGTCTATTAATACACTGCAAGCATCAGTACCCTGCTGCTTGGCTTGAAAATTTGCGCCGCTTGAGGGCTGCATCGAGGAAACGCCATTTGGGTATATGGAGTGAGGACGAAACAGATGTCTTGCTGCATTTCTTTTGTTCTTTTTGGCTGAAATTGATATACTGTCGTGTCATAAATTTTGTTGCAATCGTTTGTAAAGTGAGTACATACGGTTTTAGGTGGTGACAGAATGAATAGAGTTAGAGGCGGGGTCATTGATCTTCCGCGAGTAGGCTGTAAGTTTAGCAGTTCCTGAGGGCTATGTGGTAGAGTTAGGTGTCCGATGTCTTCTTTGAAGACAAACTTGAATAGGGCGGAATTTACCGATGTGGATGTCTCTTGAGTCATCTGCATCGGTAGCATCACACAAGGCCGGACTGATGACTGTGGAATGGGATCAGTTTGAGATCAAGAAAACGTCCTCCGATTAAACCGTTCATGGCTAGGAACGGAGGGGATGGTGTAGCGACCAGAAACGCTGCGAGGCGGGTGTTCTCCCTCGGGGGGAATTGAGTTTTTTCGTTCTGAAGCCGGCTGATGACTAAAACTTCGAGGGCTAGAAGATATCCTGTGATTAAGCCAATAATGGGTAGGAACGGAGCGGGTGGTGTGGCAACCGGACATGTCACAAGGCGGGTGTTCTCCCTCAGGGGGGAATTGAGAGTTCTTTCGTTCTGGCGCTGCCGTTTCACGTTATACTCCTTTGCTCTGAGAGAGACTACCATTAAAGACTGCTAAACAGATTCGGGATAAGGTGGTCCTTCTTCGTCGTGAGGGTTCGCATCCTTTTTGATTTGGATTCTGACTGTCTGATGTCAGTTGTTGATTCTGGTTCATGCTTGTCTCATTTTCCTGCTTCTCCTCCCTTTTCACCTGTCTTAGAGGCTGGCCTTGTTGATTGACGTGACGATTGGTCGGATTGCCCTCCAGGTTATTGGCTTGATCTAGATCACGTGCATTCTTCGGCTATCGAGCTGGTGGCGGAATGGACAGCTACCGTTTCTCCGAATATATGTTTTTTGTTTATTTGAGTAGATATAAAAAAAATCTTCATTAATGAAATTTCAAGTTACGGTTGAAACAGCAAGTTGAAAAAATTTATGTAATGAGGAATGAGGGTGTACTAATCTCTCTAAAATTAGGATAAAAGTAGAAAACTAGTAAAGTCTTGATATGTCTCGTTTAGAAATGATTAATAAAAAAAAAGGTTCGGTTGTAGACGTTAAATAATGAAAATAAATGAACATCAGTTTTTAGGGATGGATGTTTTGATTTTGTTATGTAAACGTTATGATGGTAGAATATTTCTAGAGGCTGTGACAGGTCCAAATTATTTTGTATGTTTTCTTTATTTACCTCGTTCCAGTAATCGTATTGTTTTCTAATACGGAGGACTGAATGTATTGGGCTCAAAAATGTTTTCGTTTATAGTATTTTAATTTTTAATTTTCTATATTATATCTTGAGAATGATAAGTCGATTTAGATTTTATATCTTATAAAAAAAGTTAGGTTTGCTGTTAAAATTACAGCTAGAAATAAAGATTTGATTTCTTTAGTTTTAGTTTCGTAGTGTCCAATACTTTTTTTTTTTTTTTTTTTTTTTTTTTTAACTTGTTAAGCACCCCAAGGAAACCAGCCTCCGCCTGTTAAGACATAGCATGGTCGCCTTGCAGTGCCGTGGCAGCAGTCTCTGCCCACCCTTACTGCCTCCTTCCGGAGGATCTCCCGCCGGGGTCCCCAAAGCCTCGTCGGGGTGAGCCAACCACCTCCTTCGGGCAGCTAACTCCCCCCTCCGCAATGGGGCTACCCTCCCCGTCCATAACCTACTTGCAGCCGGCACGCCTTCCACGTACCGCTGCCCCATCGCGTTCCCCTCATACCTGAGGGTCCTTAATGCCATCATCGGGGAGCCCCGACCCCACTACACTTGCCAGTGAAGCCAGAACACCCTAGGCAATAAGGCTACCCCCCTGGGCCCTAATCGTCGCCACGATTCATCCCCAGCCTCCAGAATCTTTTGAGGCTTTTTTTCCCCAAATTTTACACAAATAAAGTAACCCCAATATGTTCATACACTGCGAAAACTACCCATTTCACAGTAGTAATTCCTTATGCCGATATGGCATAATACACAAAGATATACAATTTATCAACACAATATAACACGATATACAAAAAACACAATATTAAATCCGAATTCCCAAAGCGGAACCCCGTCCCTTCCGGTAGACTCAGTAGCACAAAATACATTAAAACACAATATAATAACAATATTCACAGTAATAATTAATAATAAACCTATACATTACAAACCATTCACTATAGCACTCACACTGATGGTACGGAGCTTAAACCCCGTACCCGGACGACTCCACACCACTAACTTGACGCCGTTCTACTGTCCATGTGGCACTGCTATCTTTAATTATCATTCATACATAACATTCACACAGACATAATTATATTCAAAACCTTAAACTATAACTCTTGCGACGCCGACCAATTATCCTTAGAGGCGTGCACGCAGCCGAGGGGGCTCTTCCTTGGCCTTCGTATCCATCATGGCGTGAGCCAGGTCCGCCATCTCCTGCCACTCCTGCCGGCTCCTGATCATCCGCCTGACCGCGTCGTCGGGTGAGAACGCCGCCACCCTTCTCCTTGCGGCGTCCCAGTATCCAATACTTAATCTATAATAAATCACCTCGTGTTACTCCCCGAACCGAAGGACCAAAATAATCCTGTACACTTCGGCGTGGCGGTTATAAATTGGCTATTTGGTTGAGAGTATTGGTTGTTGTCATGTCATTAATTATTGTATTGACATTGATTAAAAGTGAATGAATGCGTGAGTAAATAATCTTTATTTTCTCCTGTACTTTTAATTAAATAATTTAAAAAAAATTATGACTTGAATAATAATATAGTTATTTTTAACCGACTTACAAAAAAGATGCTCTCAATTCGACCTGTATATATATATATATATATATATATGAAAATAAATGAACATCAATTGTTCATTTCATTTAGATGTTGTTATATAAGGCTATGTTTTTCATCTAAAAAAGTGAACACAAAAATTAACTCAACATATATATATATATATATATATAAAAACAACATATATGTTCAAGCCTTTCAATTGCACTGATTTCGTTGAGTTTTTATTTTGCAGTGGAATTTAGTTTAGAGTTCTCTCTTAGTGAATTTCTTAAAAATAACTAATATGGAAGAATTTTAAAATAAAAAATTCGTCATAATCTAATTAGACGGCCTGAAAATACTTTTTATTTTTTCATCGTTACTTAGTGCTGGATCGTTGTAGCATAATATGTCTGATATTCTGAATTTCAAAGAACTTTTCACGCGAAACTTAAAAATACTTGGTAAGGAAAAATTGTTCCTTAATATAACAAAGTTAATTAAAAGTCATTTAAAAGAATCTATTAAAAAACTTTTTTGGGCGTTTTTATGTGAATATATAAAGAGCGAGTTAAAACTTAAAAGTATGGGAACCGCTCAACAACTTTAAAACCGTTCCAGATAGAATACTGTAACTTTCCGGATAAGGTATCGGTCGACTAGTTTACATTATTGACGAGAAATAGAATTTCAATCCCTTCTTGAGGATGGTCCAGAGGTTGTAATTCAAATATTTTAAATGGTAATAACCTTTGTGCGATAGATCACTTTAAAGGTCTCTTTAATACAAGAAAAAATGAATAAATAAAAAGTTTGATTGATGGCTGTACCCAAAACGGCGGAGGAATAAAATTTTGATTTTGAAAATTACTAAATTAGCAAGTTCAAATAATAAAATTAAATAAAAAGAAATTATAAATATTTCTGCTTATCCTAAATTATTAAATAAATTAGCAACACAGTAAACATTAGTAAATTAGTAAACACGATGAGGCCACATTTTTTTTAAACGGCAGTGTAAATCCTCATAATTGTCGATACTGTACTTTTTTCCCCACATCTCCGAGCCGGACATCCAATTAAGTATATTCGAATCGGGGACGTGTCCTTTCCGGATCTTTTAATTGCCTGCCTCCAATCTTTGACGGAATAAACCAGGCCCGGCTATGCCGTTCCCAGCCCCCCCGCTGGAGACCGGATCTCGGTCTTTCCTTTTCCCAACCTCAAACCGACGGCGTAGAAGCCGAAGCGTATCCGGGAACCCACACCGCCGGCCGGGCTTCGGTCATTAATTCATTAATTCACACCTAACGCAAAAGCACGCACAGTGCATCATACGATAAAGTTCGGTACTCCGAAACTACGCCCAGTAGCGACTTCCTATGACTGCTGGTTAATTTTCTTCTGTTGCGCTTGACATTAACTGCATTAACTGGGGCGGCGTACAACAGAGATGACGTTATCACCGGGGTGATAAGTCGCCTCTTTGACGCACGTGGAATTCCTTGTCCCGCAGAGAGTCCTCGCAAGGCACGGATTGTTGTTTCCACTCTGTCGCAGATTATGGCCCCATGACTAGAGTATTTTAGGTGTTTATCCAGTAACACCCCTAGACATTTAGCACTTTCCACCTCGACAATTGCCTCTCCTCTCAGACGCAGAATTAGTCTTCTGAGTATCCTTCTATCACTGAAGAGGATACTCTTGCATTTGGAAAGTAAGACCTCCAAGCTGTTGTGGACGAGCCATTCATTCATTAATTCTAAAGTAACAATCCCCTTGTCCTCCACTTCATCTAAGGTACTGGCCTCCACTAGCAGCGAGGTCGTCCGCGTATTCTACGACATTCACCCCCGGCGGGAATTGAAGTCGGAAAATTTCATCATAGAAATTGTTCCAAAGTAGGGGTCCGAGTACAGACCCCTACGGGACTCCACCGAAGATCTGATGTTTTACCACAACATCCACCGTATTAATTTCAGTCCGTCTATCGGGTAGATAGCTGGCTACTTGCGTCACTATGTACTCGCTTATATTCATTCTCTGAAGTATCCTCAATATAGCTGGCCACGGTACCGAACCGAAAATGTTTCTTATATCCAGGAGTATCATTAGTGGGAAATGCCTTGTTCTTCAAGTCCCAGCCCTCACCGCAGCAGGCCATGAGACGACTTTGTTGATGGCGTTAATAGTTGACTGCCCACGCCTAAAGCCAAACTGATTATCATGGAGGAGGTTGTTATTTTCCAGCTTCTCAATTAGTCTATTAGCGATAAGCCTCTCCATGACTTTGCCCATATTATTAATGAGACTTATAGGGCGACATTCGAGAGCCCTTGGAACTGATTGTTGTTTGGGCAAGAAGTCATGCCGATTCTGGGACAAGGTCAAAGGTAAACAAAATTCCCGCCAAATAAAAATGTCCCGCCTAAAAAAAAAAAACGTATAACTATACTACTGTCCTGGACTCTTTTTATTTTTTATTATTTTAACCGCAGTCGCCCCTTCATCCTGGGTGAACCTGCCGCGTTCACCAAGTATTAGCTCCGTGATTCCCGTATCAAACCGCGGGAAAAGGGCTTCCATGTGTAGTGTAGCTTCTATCTTATTAAGGACGGGCAACCGTCTACCCAGCCTCTTCATGACTACCTGGTACGACCGTCCCCAGGGGTCAGCATCTAGTTCACTGAATAGCTCCCTCTACTTCTGCCTTTTTTCATGCTTAATCATGAAGTTTAACTGTTTTCTTGCTGCTCGGTATTGTGTAATCGCCGTGTTCAGGTCTCGATCCCCTCCGTATGTTCTCGTTCTAAGTCTCTGCATGCATGGATTGCAGAACCTTGCGTTCATCCGCGATATCGGAGGACCACCAATAGACAGGATGATGTCTGATAGCTCTTTTGGGGAGCCTGGCCAGCTCAGTATCATGATCTGTTATAATGTATCTGGCGTGACCGGTCTGCCATCCGTCATTTTTGCAGCAAAATTTCGAACAATGATCTGTACCTAACGTTCCGAAAGTCTAAAGAATAGAGGTTGATTTCTAATAAAAGTCTCAGTATCAAGGATTTCAACAAAAACAGCCAAATGATCACTTGCAGTCTCGACCTGCAAAACCTGCATGCTCAATACCAGCGTCTATCAATACCAGATCCAGGATAGAGAAATGCTCGCGGGCGTAAAAAGTGGGTGACCCATCATTGATGCACGCAAACCCAGTAGTTCCTAGTAGTCCTCTGTTGTTCGAGCACCCAGCCCCAGCCGCTACGGTACGGCAATTGAAGTCACCCACAACAATTGTCCTCTTTGGGGTGTTCATGACCATCCTGTGCTGTCCGAACAGTCTGGCCTAGTACTCCGCAAGCGTTACATTCGGGCTTATATAAACCCCAAACAATATAAAGTTACAGAGTTCTATCGCAAAGACCCCTTCAGTCCTCAAATATAAGCTATAGTCCCCCCAGTTTCCAGTAATTTTCTTGATAGCCACATCCAGCGCTAACTGGCACCCATCGAAACCCAGCCGCAGAGTATACGCTATGCTCAGTGGCAACAACAAAGTTGTACTTTCCAGTGTTAGCTGTCTCCTCCACCAAGTCATGGGACAGGAAGCTTCGATGGTTATTGATTAATAAGACTCTAGGCATCGCGCTTCATTCCGCATTCAGTGCCCCCGGTGCGGTGATTTAGACTATTTAGACATTTGGACATCCAGAGATTTGGATGCCTCTGCATTCCCAAATACGCCACAACAGATTCCGTAATTCCGCAGATGCCGGATTCCAGCGCTACCGCAATTATAAGAGAAATTGGTTCTGTCCAATTAGTAGCAGAGACCCTTACAGTCTCTGCTACCGTGTCCGGTGCCCCAACAACGTTAGCAGCGCTCTCCTTCTACGCGAATATAGGTCCTACAATGGACCCAGCCAACTTGTAGTCTTGATGCCACCAGCTTTGTGGCGTCTTTATGTGTCGTGATGACGGTGGCGTTTTTAGTGTACCGTATGCTTTCCTGAGAGAGGTGACGAACGTCTGCCTGGCGCCGACAACTCTGGAGACCGCTCTTTCACCTCCTTTTCGGTTGTGTCTACGTTGAGGTCCTTAATATGGACCACAGTCCTTCTGTCACCCCTAGAACGTAGGTCCACCTGAGGTTCTGCTGCCCGATCTCTCAGAAGAATGGTGAGTTCTCCTGCCTTCTGCGCCCCTTTTATCCTCACCTCTAATTCTTCATTTCAGCCTTTCCGGAGGGAAAGGACCTCGCCTGCCTCTTCCTGGGTGACTTTGTTTTTCATTGTTCTCAACAGGTCGGCATAAGTCTTTCCCTCGGCCTTAATAACGATAGTCTTGCTATCAGTTACCGGTGGTGTGCCCTTCTGATTGAAGTCGATCTTGAGCGAGCCCGAACCGAGTCCCCCAATCTGGGCAGGGCCATTTTCGGAAAATCCTGTCTGGTCAGATATATGATCAGTTTCCGTATCGTTGCACCCGCGGGTCCCGGTGGAAGGACGAAGACCGGAGCCCTGGTTTTCACCACGACTCGTTTCAACGCCCTAATGAGAGTGCGTCTGTAGCGCGGTCTCCTGCTGATGAGTCGTAAAGGACCGTATATCTAGTCCAATTAGTTGAAACACTATCTTCGTCTAGAATGGTGGTATTGTCTATGCTGATTGCCCCCGGTTTAGCGTTAGCATATTTGCCGGTAGCAGCACTAGGTCTTGGTTAACGCGTCTTCCCAAATCAGCTGATTTGGAAGTCGAGAGTTACAGCGTTCAAGTCCTAGTAAAGCCAGTTGTTTTTACACGGATTTGAATACTAGATCGTGGATACTGGTATTCTTTGGTGGTTGGGTTTCAATTAACCACACATCTCAGGAATGGTCGAACTGAGAATGTACAAGACTACACTTCATTTACACTCATACATATCATCCTCATTCATCCTCTGAAGAATTATCTAAACGGTAGTTACCGGAGGCTAAACAGGAAAAAAAGAGTAGCACTAGGTCTCATTTGCTTGTTCAAGTTTACAAAATTACAGAGCTATCAGATTGAGGGTCAACGGAATTCACTCTATTCATAGCCCATGTGGACCAGCGACCAGGTAATCTATCGATTAATTGTTTGTCGATCAGTTCGGATTCAAGAATGTCCGGCAATTCTTCTAATCTGGAGTGTTCGGTGTGTGTCCCCTGTTATTTAGTATCCACATCAGTCATTACGTCATTAATATGCTGAAAAGACCTATGTATGTCCGTCAGCCCCCTCTTGTGGACCTTTTGATGAGTCACCATAGACTTGTCCAGGTTTTGTCTAAATATTATAAGAGCATGGCCCATCCTATAAGTGAGATCCCACAATGTAGGGGTGGTCTCTTCTTCCTCGGAGGAACCGGCTCTAACTCGTTTAGTCCCTTTGAGGTCCGCTGCCTAATATCCTTTCTTCTCTAGAAGACCAGAAGGCCCGTAAACACTTAATTCCATCCCCCTTTTCCATAGGGAAGGAATTAAAAAATCAGCAGTATTTTAATTGACTCTCAGCTCAATTCCAAGTCCGTAGATACCCCACTCGGGGGTGGTGGTGGGGGTTCGGGTAGGGGCGACGGGGGGTTTGAGGGGGGTCGAATATGTATCCGACCAAAAGTGCCCCTCAAAAAATTGGGTGGATGGGAGTTGTATGGAAGGCATTGGTCTCGAATCGGATAGATCCGAGAGGATTTTGAGAAATATTGGTCAGGTAAGGAGTTAATAGGAAAGGAGAATCCCCTTTATAAGTGCCTCAAATCTTAAAAAAAATTCTACTAGTGTAACTTATTTTGTCGATAATTATTCTAAGTTGTTGTTTACTACAACAGCTGTGACGTCACAAACTTGTGGTTACTTGTCTATTGATTTAACTTATTTTCACTAGCCTCAACGGCCAATTTAACGTGGCTCTTATGGAGAAAAAAGTTACAACAGAAAAAACGTAATTACAGCACAGTCCGGTCACCAAAATTCACGAAATTTAACACAATTGTCCGTCATCCTTACCTCGAAATGATTCGCTACTTTTCCAATAAAAAAGCCGCAAAAAACCAAACCAAAAACGCATAAAACGCAGAGCTAGAAATACACGTGCACTAAGGCTAAGTATTCACACTCGACTATCGATACTGTACTGATATTAGTAATCCACACTGTTATCGTGAAGCATATACATATTATCCAGTCAAAGTAAATGTACGGGCAGTTATTATTGGTGGACGATTGATAGAGCCTATATTTATTTATTGAAACAATTTTAAACACAGTGAAATACGAGGCTTTGATTCTCAACCACACGTTATTCCAAAGATTCAAAAAGTTGTTAGCACCAACTTCCAAAAAAATGGTTTCAACAGCAAGATGATGTCCCGCCTCGTTTCGGTCTTCAGGTAAGTGAAATTTTAAGGGCATTTTTTCCTGGAAGATGGATTGGCCGAAGGTATCAGAGTGGCCAGCGAGATTACCTGACTTGTCACCATCGGATTTCTTTTTATTGGAGTCGCTTAGAAAGTATTGTTTATTGTAATAGTTCCCAAAATAACGATAATTTACAAAATAAAATTCGGTAATCAGCACAAAATATCACTAGAGAATCACTGAATAAGTGATTCCCTACATTATTCTTTGATTGATGATGCTGCTTTATTCATGCAGTATCATCCTTTTACAACCGACTGGCACACTGTCAAACAGAAGGAGGACGTTCTGAACAATTATTAAAATGAAATGTTAAGTAAATAAGGAAACGGCTTAATAAATATATATTTCTTTTAAACAAATCTATTCGATAATATCCATGTAATCAAATGCTTATAAATTTATTTATTTGCGATAACAGTTCTTCAAATTAAGAATTTAATTTTTTTTAAATTCACACTTTATTCTGTTACCATTTTGGGTACAGATATCAATACAACTTTAATTTATACCATTTTTCTTGTTTTAAAGAAACCTTTAAAATAATATCACACAGAGGATGTTACCATTTAAAATATTTGAATTACAACCCCTGAGCCATCCTTCGAGGAGGGATTGAAATATTATTTCTCGTGAAAAGGTTATGTAGTTGACAGGTACCTTATCCTGAAAGTTATAGTATTCCATTTGGAATAGTTTTAAAATATGGGGTTTCCATAGATTTGACTCGCTCTGAATATACAAACGTAAGGTTAAAAAATAATACGAATGGCTGCATTGCACGAAGTTTTCCACTTTATAGTTTTCGGGTGTATTCTTTTTGTCTTTTGTTTCCATTTATTCTAATTTTAATCCAGATTCTTGGTTTTTGTTTGTCTTATAGATCGTACTATCAAACAGGCATGTTTCTTTTTTCTAGTGTTTTCCACATTTAAAAAAAAAGTGTTGTGAAGTATACTAAAAAATTCAAAATTATTTTTTAAGTTATCCTTAAAAAAATAAATTAATTAAAAGATAAAACCCGTACAAAAATTACACTGTCAATTAAAAAAATGATACTATTTCAATTATTCCTCTCTAAATTAAAACATTAGGCGCACGTATTTAAAAGTCAGAATTTAAAAAAAATTGAAAAGTATATTTTTTAATCTAAAAGCAATTTTTTATCGTGATTTTATTTTTAAAGGGCTGTTTTGGTTTTTTTACTCTGGATATGAGCATTTTTTGTATTACGATACAAAATTAACCAATGTATGGATCTTGATTAGATCCGTAAGTCTTTCCCCGATTTAGCATTACGTGTAATCGAGTTAGAGATTAAACATTTCGAAAAAGGAATGCCACATATTAAAAGAGATGCGAGAAATTTTTTATCTTTAATTTTGTCCGTGGATCGCATTAAAAATTTAAGATTATTTGAGATTTTTTTTAAATCTGAAAAAAGATTTCTGTTTTTAGAGCTCTGATTCCGGAAGTTGGCTACCGTTCGTTAAACCCATAGTCGAATGTTTCAAATGTTCGACCGTTGTTAGCCCCCTTTTTTTAAATAGATGTGATATATTTCAACTTACTGAATTTTATACGTTTATAATCTTTATGAAAACGTGGTATCTCTGCAATTATAACCTATACATATACGATACGCACTTTGAAAACTTTGTTAAGAGTTCGTTGTTATTAAATTTTAAAGTCAGTTTCTGATGAGCGCACTTTTTATACTTTTTTAAAAAGGTATTATTATCTAGTTGCGGTGGTGGAGAAGGGACTCAACATTTCCAGTCCCTCGATCAACTACTCAGGAAGAATGTTTTAACCGGAATTTTTTTTTTTAATAAACTCAGGATTTTTCAAACGATATTTTTTTAAACGATTAGAAAATATTTTATTTGTTTGTCGTTTCCATTGTTTTATATAGGATAGCGTAACGTAACATCTCGAAGTCTGATATTCTAATTATTTTAACGAAAAACTTTACAAAAAAGATAGTGGGAAAACTTTAGATAAAAATAATAATACTTTTCCTTCATTTGTTATATCCTGAAATCATATTTGATTATACTTAACAACGTCTTTATCTGTATTATATTTTTTACGAATATTATTATCAAAATGTTATTTTCTACCTTTTTATCTATTTTTACGAATTTTTAGAGGAGTTTCTGTTGTAGGCGGACTTGCAGTTTGTAACTAAAACTGAAATAATTTTTAAAATAAAATTAAAACTAACAAATAAAATCAACGTAGAAAAGCGTCATAAAAATATAAGAATAATGCTATTAAATCCTCGTTTAAATTGTATCTCTTCGATGTTTGCAACAAACTGTAGTCGTAGGTTTACAATCAGTTAAATTTAGTGCGATTTTTGAAGTCGGTTTTTTTTTAAGTTTATTTTAATTCTGTTGTTAATTTTTTTGTATTCTATTGCTTTTGTAATGGAAGTTGGGTAACTGAAACGATTTTTCTTATTAACATAAAGAGGATTCATTCAATATTTTATATATATATATATATATATAAAATACACACACTAGCATTCCCCGACGCGGCTTAACCCGCAATATTTCTTTAATAGCAATGTTATTTATCTATTTATAAACAAAAATTATTTAATCAAGAATATTGCTTTTAGATTTTCATTAAATCCTCATAAAACGGTAAATAAAAATTTTCATTAAAAATATAGAAGGAATATAAGATGAACAACGAATTACTGCCCAACGCTTAAATGTACTCGTGTATGACCATGTTAAGAACCGATTTGTAACGAAGCACTCGAGTGTAAAGGAAAATAATCTGTCAGCCGCTATCAGGTCACAAAATTCACCATAAGTCGACCCCTTGGGCATTTGAACGGAATATTTATCGCAGTTCGAATAGTTGCGACCGCAAATATTTTCCGTCGTAGTTGAGAATTCCTCTCAGTTCTCTACCATATGTGACACAATTATTTCCCGCTTTTGCGTCGCCAATTGTTATGCATATTACATGATATGAGAAAGAGATCAAAAAGACACCCACCATACAAAGGGTATAAAATTGTACGAGGTGACAATTCTCCATTAACATTTATGCAACATTTTGTGCGTTAGATTAATTAATTTTGATACATTTCTAGCATCCCCGTCGCCCGCTTCGCCCGCGCTATGTGGTTATCTGGGTTTCTCGTTTAGCGGTCGTGACTCGCTTAGCTCACCCTTCCTCTCTAGCTAGAGGGCTCTGCCTCTTGGGTCCTGCTGTATTCATTAAACTCATGCTAGTAAGAATAATAGATAATAAATAATAATAGAATAATAAATAGAAATTAAAGCCTGTTAAGTTTTTAAAAACAGTCGACCTTCATCGTAAAAGTATTATATAATTGGTTATCCGTACTTAGTATGGTAGTACAAAGTATATTGTCTGGTTCTTAACGTTACCCGACAAACAAGAGTAGGAGGTAACCGTACTTCGTTTCTCAATTTAAAAAAAATCTTTTTAATTTGTTTATGTTTTTTATTCGAGTAACCACTGGCAGCCAGTCGGATCGCACATACACTAACAGTAGATGTGTTGGTTGAGACGCCGCATCGTACACCGTTGCATCCCTTAAAAGATCAAAATTCAAAAAACCCGAAAATGATTTTTTGACATTTATCTGAAGAATATTTGCAAGCCCCAATCTAGTAAATATCTCTAATGTAATTGGAAATGGGGAAAATTTGCAATCGTTGTTCAAATTTCTTTTTTACCTTTCTTCACCTTTTTCATGGTCGAATTCTGAAAAATCTAGAAATTAGTTTTCAGATATTTATACGTTATATAAATTGAATTACACACACCAAAAATCAAGTTATCTTCAATTATTACTGAAAAATTAAAAAATAGTCGGCTTTCAAAAAAAAATTCAAATATGCATTTAACCCATTATACTCGAAATTTCAAAAAATTTAAAAATTGTTTCTTAAATATTCACGTGAAGATTACACTCACCAAACACTAAGCTGATATCTTCATTGCCGAGAAATTAAAAAAAAAAAATAGTAAATTTTATTGTTACCCTATTCTTACCCTTTAAACTCGGAATTTTAAAGGTTCTTTCTTAGTGTGCACGTACACCGTAAGAAGAATATGTTTATAAATTTTCATCAATTATCGTCAATACTTTTTGCTGGCGTTGATGAATCAGTCAGTCGTCAGAAGAAGTTGATTATTTATAGGTACAGAAATATGTTATAATATCTTAACATATAATATATGAAATAATTGTATTATTGAAATATTTTGATACCACCGTATTTTTGTAAATTCTGTTTTAATTTTAAGTAATCTGCTACTTTGTTTACTCATAAATTTAGTATTCTTACCATTTGTAATTCAAAATAATTATTTATAAAATTTGTCGTATGTAAAATAATTTATTTCAAATTTGTTATTATTTCCGTGTGCAGAACTACATGTTACGAAAAATTAACATCTGTCCACGGCAGGTAAAATTTCATCCGAGCTGGTGTAAATTAATCACCACCTGCCAACTAGATAAAACCGTTTTCACTTGATTTTAATTTTGTTTAAAATTTCTTTTCCCTTTAATATAAATAAATCTTTTGACTCATATTTCTACTGATTAAAACAGAATTCAAGTCCAATAATTTTTATCTTAAAAGTAAATTAAAATTTTGAGACTTTTCATAATTTTCCGAGTTTTAACCGTTTCACTTAAGTTATGGAGAAACTAATTTATTTTTCATTTTGTTTTCATTGTATCCTGTTTTTTTTTTTATTAAAATTTTGTTACTTATAGATAAAGTTTTAATTGATCTGAGTTGGAGTTAGCTTTGGTTATTACCATCTTAATGTTATTTTTCTCAGTTTTAATTTCTTCTTTTTACGGAAGGAAATACCAATTGAAAAAATATTTGTTGTTGACATTTCTGATTTTCCGCCTTTACGTTCAAGCATCTCTGAACTTATTTCAGAACTTCTGTGTGTGTGCGCGCGCGCAGGCGGTACTAGTAATAGAAGTAGTACGGGTGATTCATTTAAGAACGGTCGGAATTCAATTAATTTTATAGGGTTTAGGGGGCGTTTACCTCATTTTTACATGAACATTTTTTCCTCACTATTTTTTTTTTTGCTTAAAGTAGTCCAATATTTTATGAAAAAATGGTGTTTATTTCTAACCTAAGACGTTTATAAATATATTTAATTAAATTTAACAGTATTGCATACTATGCAGAAATTTTGTAAATTTTCGATAAAACTTACGTAATACGAATTTGAATAGCACATGAAGAAAATGAGGTAGAAAAACTATTTTTTATATGGTTTATAAAAGCTGATTTCATTCTGTAAATTATTCCGTACATTCCCAGAAGATAGCAGCACTTATAAAATTTCTATAGTACAAAATGAAACACATGGTTGCAGGTTATGATCCAACCACATTTCCTAATTCAAACCAAGTTAAATTGAATTGAATTAAGTAAATGATTAAGTGTAGGTCCAAAAATCGCCTCCGACGTCCTGTCCTTATGAGAGGACGCCCCCTTAAATGAAGGATTTCAGCCCACTCTTGGCTGAAATGGAGCGCGTCACGGAAGATAAGCTTATCAGCACATCGTTCCGTCGGGCCCCTACCGACAAACCCTCCATTGGATCGGAACGCAATCCAAACTTCACAAAACGAATAAATGTCAGCCACTATTAATAACCGTCAGTCCATTAGAATCACCCAGCAGCAAAGGACGTAAGTCCGTATACTGCGAAAAGTGGGAGGGTATTGCACCCTCCGACATCCTTGCGTTCCGTTCCGTTCCGTTCCAGGTTATGAGTTTTGTGTCCGTGGTGATGTCCATGTTGTGTACCGGTGCTAAACGTTAATAAAGTGTTTATTAGTTTAAGTTTATTTAAAAAAAAAAAACTTATGAAAGGAACAATTTAAACAAAAAAAAACTTCCAGAAGTGTGCTAGTCATGAACTTAGTTTAAAAATTAGGTTAGTGTATACTTTTTTTGTAAGTTGTTTACTATTTTATTTATCAGAAAACATTGTGATTATTTATAATGTGCCACCAAGCATACATATTACACTAAAAAAGAGAAATAAGAATTTACGAAAATTACAAACTCAATCTGCTGCTCAAAAAAGGTGGAAAGGAAAAATGGTATGTTCTTAAAAAATTTCTTCAGAAACTGATGAAGGATCAATACAACCCTATTGTTAATGTAAATAAACATGTCAGCTCAATGAGACAGGCTGTTGTGCCAACATTAAACCATTGTTATTCCACTGATGCAGAGCCAAGGCACACTAAGTATCCTGAAGAGATTACCAGCTGGTGTTTTTACAGCTGTGCATTGGCTTCAAATAAAGAACCTGATAGCCTTAAAGAAAATGTCAGAGCACCTATTAATTTTAAAATATTAAAATAATGCTCCTATATATTAGGCTGTCTGACCCTGCTTTATTAAAAAAGTGCCTGACAAATTAGACACAAAACATCAATGAAAGCCTACATATGTTTGTTTGGTGCATGATAAAGCCACCATTACATAATTCAAAAGTTTGCTTCTGACTGTCTTCTTCAATTTTATACTCATGTTACATGATGTGGTTTTAATTTCAAAGAATGAAGCATGCATATTCATGGTGAACATTTGAAACCTTATATGTTCATGTAGTTTTCTAAACTTTTTCTGGGAAATGAATGACATTCATTGTTCGGTGATGAATTTCAATAAGAGCCACCTTTGTCTGATCATTGGCTAATACAACTCCTGTAAAAGACTAGAGTAACACATCTTGTTTTCTTGCTATTTTGTAGCTTCTTTACACTATTTGCTGGAAAAGCATAGATTAGAAAAATCTGTAACAATTTCCATTTCCTTAATTTGTCTTGAAGGTAGGAATTAAATATAACAATAATACCCTCTTGAAAGGAATACAACATTTTAAGATTGAGGTGGTTTCTTTTAGTGATTCACACAATAAGATATATTTGTGATGAATTAAACCTTTAATTTAACACCCTTAATTAAACCTTTTCACATCAACTCTACCAAGCTTTGATAATATGTGTTTCAAAACATTAAGACAAGATCCCTCTCCCAAAATTATCTTTTGCACTCTCCACAAATAAAAAGTAAGTTTCCATTTACACCCCCCCCCCCCCCAACAACTAATCTAACGTATCCCACAAAGTGCTTTGTACATTTATTACTGATGTGAAGAGCCTGACTACTTTGGCTGGGACCTAATAGTGGTTATGAAAATAATTGGTATTTGCTTATAGTTTTCAAATGAGTTTATTTGTACTTACACTTAATGAAATATTTACCCAGAGAAAATTGTAATAAAAAAAATCCCTTTCAGCACGCCGGAAGGCGGAGGTAGATTTCTCTGGTGCTGAGTAGGGATAAAATAAATTTCCACCTTAAATCTAAGAAAAACTTCAACATTATTCAATACGATAGTGGTTGCATGTAAAAAAAAGTTTCACATGTTCAGCATACGACAAGCCCCATCTTATAAATCCAGCAAAAGTTTGATCATCCCTTGCCATAAGGGTTGATCATATCAAAAATTGTTTCAGGCAAAGGTTTTAGGTAATGTTTAGAGAACTAACGACCACTTTAAATGGTTTCGATATTGTGCCTATTAAGGGCGGTATGATTTTTTTGTTGTTATCAAAACCCCATTTTTTCCATCCTGATATTTTACTTAATAAGAAAGTTATAGCGATATTTTGTGTTTTGAAAAAGCCCCCCCATTTCCTCCCCTATGGTCTGATATTGCCCATTAATGAACTTGACTGAAATTTTGGTTTGTTATATTTTATGTATCAATTTGAAAATGATTGGCGCAAAATTACTGCAGTTATCGTGTCCACAAGAAAGTCAAATATATATGTATATATAAACTTTTTAACAGATGGTGGTTTTGGGATCTGGTGGGTGTGAAATGCGAAGATGTGCCAAAATTTTCCAGAAGTCAAATCATGGTACCCATTACAATAGGTAGCTTTCTTATGAAATCTACCACATATATATGTATGAGTAGACACAAATAAAGCATCATGACACTTGTATATTAGTGAATGTAGCCAAGTAAGGTTAGACCAATACCAATAGCTATTTTTGTTCCTTGTGAATGATTCCCGACATTCCAATAAGTATTAGCTTGAAGTATGTTTTGTTTGGTGACAGTAAATGTGAATGCATTACTTTAGTAGTAAGTCATTCATTACTTTAGTAGGTTTTCATAGTGTTAATAATATCTTACTGAATAGAGGAAGTGTATCTAATTTACATTTTCTTGATAGAATCTTATAATCTGTTACTTTACCTTTCTGTGTTCTGGAGTGATGCAGAGGTTTAGCACTTGCTTTTCTTTATAGGAGGTAAAAAGATTAAGGCCCAGGTGGTAGTTTTTATTTTTACATTACTTAAGCTCTAACACTACCTTATAACTTGGAAGTCAAAGATATAAGAAGGTACTGGTACATTTATGATGAACAAAAATTGCAGCTGGATATGAATTTCAAATGAAGGAAGTTGCACTAGGTATTTGGTGACTTCTTTAATATCATACATAATCTGTGTTTGTTATAAAATATGTTTCAAGAGGCATCAGTCAAAAGTTGCTTTCTCTGGGTGTTATGAGGTTTCACTTCAGTGCCAATCCCTTTTCTAAGCAGAATGAAGTTGTTCACTTGTTCAGCTGAATATCATCTACATTTAAAGTAAGCTTGGTATGCTAATCTACTATGACAGTATAATAAATTTAGTGAAAAAGCCGATGGAAAACCATCTCACACTTTACTAATTAGCCGGACATGAGTTTTTTTTATTCTTGAATAGCCTCTACAGATTTTAGGAGTGACTGATGTTTAATAACAGTTTTGTACAACCATTTAGTAATTCCAAATATCTATTTCAATATAGGAAACGACTAAAGGATATTTTTAAAGAGTTAACTAGCCAAGTACAGGAAATTATTTTCAACCTTGTAATAAAGATTTCCAAGATTGTACCAACCTGTTAGCTTATACAGCTATTGCATTATGATTATTACAAAATTTCAGTTTTGAGACCATTTTGAAGTGAACCTATCGACCGAGTGTGGCCATTCATGTACTTTTGTAATTCTCTTATGATGCTTGATCCTAAATCAAAGTTTAACACTAATGTGTTTACACACATACATACATATTGAATTGAATAATGAATTGTTAGTTTATTAAAACATACTTGAACATTATGAAATAAATATAAAAAACACACATTGGTAAACACTGTTCAAATTCAACAGATATATTCATTACATTTTAAATATGTATCTTACAAATAAATAATGTTAATACACACCAGTATGAGAACAGTAATACCAATTACTGAAGATTGTAATGCAGACAGCTAAAAACCTTTTGAAGTAAAAAAATTATAAAATTTGATTTGGCTCGTTGCAAATGTCTAACTGTATTTTTTAAATTATTATAATCATCAAACATTATAAATAAAAGCATAGACGAAAAGAAAAGTGTTATTTTAATATGTGTCATAAAACAGTAGTAGGAATTTCCAACATTTATTTACTTTTTAGTCTGGTGAATAAAGCATATGAATATTTGCAGCCGACTTCAAATAATTAATGTTATTAATTTAATTTGTAATATTTCAAAAGGAAAAGATTAGTGTGTGTGCACACGTGCGTTTTTAATTGCACAGAATGTGAGAACCACCGAACAACATTTTGTAGAAGTTATCAGAGTTGGTCCTAAAAAAATTATAAATTATAAAAAATACAGATTTATAGATTGTTAAAGATTAAAAGAATTGACAGTCTGATAAAAGTTAGGGAATAATATAAGATTGCTATTGCTACTTTTGCCATTCTCAATATGCTTCTCAATATCAGTTTAATTCAAATAAATGGCTTCTTTATTTAATTTGATGTTAGTTTTAGTATTTATGTATCTATTGTGAAAGAAATGTATACAAATCATCCACATAGATCCTCATTTGTTGTTTATGAAATTATGTGGAGAAATAAAATCAAGAATATATTATATAAAAATTTAATGGATTTCTACATAATTCAACACTATAGGCAGTATGTAATTATTAATATATGGATAATTAATTAAGGTTACATGACATAATTAAGGTTACTCCTAAAAATTGCATAGTCATTTTTAGAAAGAATCCTGTGCCGAGGATAATAAGGAAAGTGACTTATGGAAGTGGTTTCTTGTTGCTTTAATCATTTAGTTGAATGGTAGAAGTACAAATTTATTAATTTGTTACAATTATCATTTATGAATAAAATTATGAATAAATTAATAAGTAAAATTGTAATCTATACAATATTCAAAATTGTAAATGCACTACCTGATATTTTGGAGAGCGAGAGAAACCACTCCATTTAAAGTTAGTAATTTTATAGCTCATGTTATAACTTATATTTATATATCAATAAGAATCTGCATTATCTTAGCTATTATTAGTATTAGTAGTTCATTGATGGTGTGGTCCAATTGGATGGTGTCCAGATTAAATAAGTGCAAGAATTCAAATATTTGGGCTTACTGGTCCAGAAGAAGAAAGTAGCAACTGCAGTAGAAATAAAGGAGTCAAATTTGTCAAGCAACTGAAGCATTTGCTTCCCGAGGTGGTGCTTGTGGAAACAAAACATCTCTCTGAAGACCCGAGTTTGTTTTTTCCAGACCTTGATCTTCCCAATTTTATTGTATGCATTAGAAACATGAACACTACCAAATCATCGGAGTCCCATTTTGCAGTCACATCTAAAATGAGGATATCTGCCATTGCTGTGATCAACAGCCAACAGTCAAGGAAAAGATTCAAAAACGAAGACTGCGATGGTTTGGCCATGTCTGTAGAATGAGTGGAAACTGACTACCATTGAAATGAGTGACCTACCATTGGAATGTCCAATAAATAGCTTCCAGGAAACTTGGATCAAGCAGATTGATGATGCTATAAAAAACCACAGACTTAAACTTAATGAGGCCAGGAAACGATCATGGATCGCCATGCATGGAAGCATCTTGTTAATGAAATCAGACAACTATTGACACCCACAGCAGCATACGGACTTAGGAGTCAAACCAATCCAAACATCAGCAGGGGATTAAGTGAGAGAAGAGAATTCATTGAGGTAACGCTAGAATAATCTTTTGCAAGAAAATAAATATGTTAGGTAGACCAAATATCAGTTATTCCAATTACTAATATGAAAACAGATAATATAGAGAATTTTTAAAAAATGTTTTGTCAATACACGTTTCATACTCACTCGGAGTTGTTCAAAGGGTCATCCATTCTGCCCTGATGCATTTGTGGGTAGCATTTAACCACTGAGTTACATACATACTCTTTGTGATAAAGTTATTCCATGGTTTATAAAATCAACTGTGTCTTATATTGAGGTGGTCAGGTCATCATTTGAATTTAAGAAAACCATGTCTGATGATTCCACAAAATCAATAATCGCAAGCATCAAACTCGAATGTGGTGGCCATTAAATCATTCCTTGGCATCCTGTCCATTCAGGAAAAGTTTGATTAAAGTAGTCTTCAACTTGAACAGTATGACTATAATGAGGTGTTGCCCCTTCTTGTTATTAAATATAGGTACTGCTGATATCGGGGTTAATTAATGCCTCATGAACAAGAATATCTTCTTGCATCTAAAGATATGATTTGCCTGTTACACTTCTATTGGAAAAATATGATTTATACATTTTGTTTTTGTTAGTCCTGATCAAACATGTACTCCAGTTTCTCCATTGTTACATGGGGATCTTCATCGGACCAATAAACACAATTTTAATGTCTTACTGTTCCTCTGTATTTCAAGCATGATTCATGAGACTATATCATTAAGCTAGACAAATAAATATCTGCTTCATAAATTCGTCACAAAATTCCATCCTTTCTCAAAATTGTATTCATAAAATGTTTACAGTAATATTGGCTGAAAGCACTTAAACTCAGTTCAAGTAGAATCTTTTGTAAACTTGTTCTGGGTATTTCCAGTCTAATGTAAGCCTTTCTGGTTGGCTTTTGAGGGCTCTTTACTAACATCTCTAATATAATTAAAACATATATGTTAATATTAAAGCTTTTAAAAAAAATGAAATTATTACACCCAAAGCTGTTGTCTTTTCATTAAGTAAAAATTGTAATGCTCCCAGATTCAATTCATAGTTATCCTGTGTTTTTTTTTTGTTAGGCTGAGAACTTTCCAAATAACTCTCATTTACTTCCAGCAGCTGAATGAAATTTTTGGATTGTTAAAATTTGAGAATTTTTTCTGTTTTATGGGGAATTGCAACCTCCAGTGAAGGCCTGACTGAATATTTTCTGTTCAGTTGATTGCTTACTTATTATTCCTTTATATTTCTGAGAATGGATAGTTTGTTTTTTTTTTTTTTTTAGGAATCATCCACATTTTCTCAGGTGGCTCCTTATTTCTTGAAGGAAAAGAATTTATGTTGCTCCTTTTATTTATTTATATATATATATATATATATATATACACACACCAGCTGACCTGGCAATGCTTTTTCATTGCTAGATTTGAGCACATATATAGGTTAAGTGAACACAAATGAAAGTTTGATAAAACATTAAAAACTGAACATTATGGAACTTCACAAAATTTAATCTTTCCCTTTTCCCTTCTTCCTTTGTTCTCTTAATCCCTTTTTCCATTTTTGCAAAGATATCTCTTTGTAGGTAACTAATATTTATTCTGAACATTAGCTAAATCGGACCATAAATGCAATTTTTCCATATATCTCAACCCCAGTGCCATCTAGCGGGTATATTTTTTACAGAGGTATTTCTTTTTATGTAACACATATTCTGAATATGAGCCCAATCGGACTGTAAATACAATTTTTAGAAAATCCCAACCCCAGCACCAACCACTAGGTGGCACTGGGGTTGAGATTTCCAAACTAACTCAGAAACCTTTGTGGGCATGGGCACAACTCACCAAAGTTTCATCGCAATCAGACGAATGGTATAGGAACGCATACGGGATAAACATTCATTTATATATATATATATGTATATATCTTGTCTGAACACAAAATTGTTGGTTACTAACGTATTTCTTCTATCTGGATAATAATTACCTGATCTCACATGGAACTGTGTGAAATTAGCAGTCATTTTTTTAATTCTAACTGTTCTTTCTTCATCCTTTCTAACTGTTCTTTCCTTATCTTTGATCATTTCTTCCCCATTATGTGTATTGTAAGTGTATGATTCTACTAGGTTCTCTATTCAGAAAATGCTGAGTTGGACCCCATAGAGCCAGCGGTATTATCTGGTAGAGGGGACTACCTGTAGAGTTAGTTCTGAACTCATTAAATTGGTACGAGAAAAGTAACATACAAATAATGGGAATCATAGTCAAATTTGCGTTTGTATGCATGAACGGTTCTGCATCTGTGAACATTAGGTTGTGTTATTAAAAAAGTATTAATACTACAATGTTAAAGATTTTTATTATCCCTATGCGGCAACATCTGTACTTGTGAGTGTAAATTAACAATTTTGTATTACTTAAATAATTCTTTCACCTTTACATTCACATGTATAATCATGTATTAATATCTTCTTTTATTTGTTGTAATTAATTGTATGCTATAATTTAATTTTAATTCTTGAAAATTTTTCCAGACTTAATTTTCATTTTTACCCACCGGGTTGGTCTAGTGGTGATCACGTCTTCCCAAATCAGCTGATTTGGAAGTTGAGAGTTCCAGCATTCATATTCTAGTAAAGTCGGTTATTTTTACACGGATTTGAATACTAGATAGTGGATACTGGTGTTCTTTGGTGGTTGGGTTTCAATTAACCACACATCTCAGGAATGGTCAATCTGAGACTGTACAAGACTACACTTCATTTACACTCATACATATCATCCTCATTCATCCTCTGAAGTATTATCTGAACGGTAATTACCGGCGGCTAAACAGAAAAAGAAAGACTTAATTTTCTGTAAAAATTCTGATGAAATATCATGATATTGAAAAAAAAGTTTTTTTAATTTAAACTTAATGTAATTTTCTGTTATTCTTTAGATCCGGTTTGTTTTTGCGTTTTTTTTTTGTTGATATTATGAATTTTCTTTTCTGACCTTTAGAAACCTTTTACTTCAGTTCCTTTTTAGAGATATTTTACTATGAATGGCGTGTTACTAGATAATTAATGGTATTTCATATTGTTGAATGTTATACATTTTTGTAATTTTACTATATTTTTGTTGAAATAAAAAAATGAATATATTTTATAGTTAATGATATTATTTTTTCCTTTATGGTAGTTTTGTAAAAAGATTTTCTAGGGAAAAATAAGAATACTCAACAGAGATGGTGTACAATACCTTTTGTAGTCCAAATAAGATTGATATAAATTGTAGATTGTGTATATGGTATGGTGAAAAGATTTTTCAGACAAAAGAATTCAATGGAAGCCTTCTATCAACCAATTACTAGATTAGATACTGTCAATAGGAAATAGATTTTACATTTTTCATTTGGACTCTTTGCAGCCCATTTTCTTTTTAATGTAAGTACTATACGAATATAACCTCTAAACTAATTATTATACACTGCTTCCTGATTAATTTATTTGAAATTATGTATTGATTACATAACTCAATCAGTCTTAAAATTTTAACATCTGTTCATGGAAAATAGTTTATATTATTGTCATCTTACTTGTAAATTTTATTAACGCGCTACTTTCTAAATTAACTTTACTGATTTAAATTGTACTGAATTAACGAAATTGATTTCTACAATGAGATAAATACAATAAAATAAAATCAAGATGGAAATTTTGATTATATTGATGGTAATTGACTGAGAGAGTTTAACCAATGTCAAAAATAATCTTAATGTATTAGCACTGTTTTCATGGATATCAGACACTGACTGACAATTGGAAATGAAGCACTTCCACTATATTACTGTGTTTTTTAAATATTTTGTTTTTAAATTTCTTTAATTGCAAAATATGAAAAATACATTTACAACATTATTATTTAGTAAAATGTATAAAGAGCACCTGTCAGGCAGTGACTGAAGAGAGAAGGCGTAACAGACCCTTATGCAAAAAGTTATAAAAATTAAAAATTCAATCACTGTAATTGTTGTGATGCAAATCACAAACACAGATGAAATGCCAAAAGGTCACATTAAAATAGGATCTTTCTTAATCAATTGGCTAATACTAATTATTTAAATATATCAAATTAAATTCAATTGATGCTTTCCAAATTGAAATATTATCTTGCACAGATTTTGCTTATTCACTATACTCACTTATTTGTTTTGATGTTATTTTATTTAAAACTTCCAGGTATAATATGGAATTTTTATCAATATTTTTTTTTCCGATAGTGCTTAGCTTAAGAAATTACCTTGGTTTTCCTTTTAATCTAAAAAGATTTTGTTTGTAATGTTCTCATTAAATTACACATTCTTTAAGTTAAGTTTTATAAAAATAACATTTTTTTTTACTATAAGGCTGTACTTCCTTATTAAAGGCTAGTTGTATTTTTGGAATGACAAAAAATTTAGTGCAACAATATAAATATTAGATCATCAATTCTATATTTAATATAAAAACTTTCCCAAAGGTATTTTGGTAAATATTATGATCTTTATTGTATAAAAAACAATTTTATTTATTGGAATAAAATGTTAAAAAATATTTAAACCTAGATAAATGTAGGTTTCTATTTTTTTTTTAGATATTACCTCAAATTTTTCAGTAACTTTAATTTAATAAAAATAATCATTTAATGTTCTATTTAGAGCCATAATGACACTGATATAACGTACATGTCACTCCCGAAAAGTGCATAACTTTTCCTTGAAAAACAAGAATGCCATGCCAGAATTACTGGAAGAAGAGAAATGGTTCTCCTTCTTCAAGTAGAGGAATTATTTTGACTTTTACCGTATACCAGTTTTTTGAAATAAAGTATAAATAAAAAAAATTCATGAATTGACCTGTACAGAATAATAAAAAAAAAATCACATTTGTGTAACAGCATTCCAGTTGGATTTTCTTTTTGCTCAAAATTATTTTTAATAGCTTCTTGTATGCTACATATTGCTTAACATTAATTTAGAAATTAGATGTCATTTTGAAATCAAGTTAATAAATAAATAAATGTTTGTATGTATGTATATATATATATATATATATATAATTTTTAATAAAAAAATTATTTGATATATTCATTAATGTAAATAAATTTAATTTAAAATCAATTTGAAATTAACAATTTAAAATTGTTATTAAACAATTTATTCAGCTGAAATGGTTAGTTGAGATTGTTGTTTAAGTGGATGGGAGTTGTATCAAGAAGTTTGTTAACTTCTAAATAGTCTGCAGAACTGGATGGCATGGCGAAGTCAACAAACTATGTTTACAGTCAAACATGACGTGGCCTAAAGTGAAATGAAAATGAAAAAAAATTAAAAATTAAGCATGAAAACATTATATTTTAGTTTAATTAGATTTTTAATAAAGAATACTTTCAAAAAAACCTCAAATTTTGTTAGACAATGTTTTTTCTTCCATTTGATGAACCGCGGGACTTGAATTTGTCACTTTTTCCTCAAAAAGTTGGATTTATGAACTGCGCCGCTAGGTAGCAGTACTTGATGGTACTAGGTAACATAAAAAATAAATATACTTGAAACAATAAAATTTAAAAGAAAATATACTACAGCTTGTTTTGATGGTAAATGCTCTTATCTAAAAGAAAGTACTGAAGATGAAATAATTTTTTCAATTCCCATCACTTCATTAAAAAAAAATAAAAGTATTAGTTTACAGGTTTACTTAAAATGCTAATAAAACACAAAAAAACACGAACAGTAGGAAAGTGTTGCAAATGTGGCAACTAAGATTTGTTACATAAATCAGAAATAAAATCGATCGGTAAAATTTTTATTTCACAATTAGAACTGTTAGAACTAATTGATGGAGAAATTAAAAAAAATTAATTTAATAATAATATAAAAAGTACGTCCATGGATATGATAAAAATTGAAGGTATAAGTAGTAAGTGTAATATTACATCATGGATCTTCGATTTGTGAAGGTACTACTTTTATTATACTTTATAATACTACTTTTATTAAAAAAGGAAAAATATGGTATGAAGTGAATGATATGACTAACAACAAAATAAAACTGGCTCTGAAATTCAATTTGTTTGTTCTAGAAAGGCAATAAATTTTAATTATAAATCTGTAAGTTAACAATCAGTAATTCATAAAAAAACAATAAAAGAATAATCTAACAAAATGCAGTGATATCCAAAAAAATTACAATGAAATTGTAAACTGTAAAGAGTTTTGCAGATATCATTTCTTCCACTCAGAAAACAAACATTTCTGTAATATAAATAAAACTGTTTTTAACATAATGAAACTGATATAAAAAAAGGTAGGACACTACCATTTCTATTATCAAAATCCGTTATTAATTTAGAATTTGTTTAAAAAAATACATGTTAAATATATATAATAGACTAATAGACAACAGATATACAATAATAGATAATAAACAGTGTTTAAGCATTCCATATAATAAGCAAAAACTAGAAAAATTTGTTACAAAACTCTTAACAGCTTGATTTCATTTATTAAACAACAAATAATCATAAGAATTGTATTATTTCTGTAAATGTGATGTGTATTACATATAAATGAAATCAGGCCCGTAAGAGTCTTGTAACAAATTTTTCTTTTTTTTGTTTATTATATGGAACACTTAAACATTGTTTATTATCTATTAATGTATATCTATTGTCCATTACATATATTTCACATGTATTTCTTTTTAAACAAATTCTAAATTAATAAATTATGATAATAGAAATGGTAATGTCTTATCTTTTTGATCAGTATTATTTTGTTAAAACCAGTTTTATTTATATTATAGAAATTTTTGTTTTTTGAGTGGAAGAAATGATATCTGTGAGGCTCTTACTGTACGGTTTACAATTTCATTGTAATTTTTTTTGGATTCTAATTTTTCAGAAAATATTAGCATTATGTATGTAATATAAATTTATATATCTCTATAATTTGTTATAAATAAATGGTTGTAAAATCTTTTGAATAAATTGAAAAAATACAGCAACACAGTTTAATGAATTATGTTGTGATTGACTATTTGAGTAGTGCATTGCCATCTAGCACTGAACAATCACAATAATGTAATTTAATAAAGAAAAACCATAACATGGAAAATAGTGTAAAGTTTTTTACAGCAGAGATGTTCTGTTAAATTTTAAATGTGAAATAAACGTACTTTAAATTGCGTAACCAATAAAATAGATTTACATAATTTTTAAAGTTAATGTGACGTCTGAAAGATAAAAATTCCAGGAAGCTTGTCTTCATATTTTATTGTATTTATTTAAATTAATGCTTGATTAAGTACAAGCAGCAATTCTAAATACTTTTTTTTACCCTTCAAAAAAGTTTTTAAATTTGCTGTTAAAATCCTGTAAGTACAATGAAAATTAATAATAAATAAATAATGAAGAACAGTTTAAAATATGCTAGATCTTTATTTGTAATGAATCTGTTTCAAGATTATGTAGAAATAAATGTCTTTAGAAAAAATTTTTTAAGCTAAGCATGCAGATCCCTTTTAACTACTGTTATTAATGACAGTTACCTTAAAGTCTTTATTCATCTACAGTGGAAAGCTTTTCTAAAAAGCAGTCATGTTAAAGATTGAAAATAGGTACTATTTACAATATTGATAATTGTGACTATTTATAATAGTCACTATTGGCCACTGTAGAAGGAGCTCAATAATGAGCTTTGAATACATTTTTTGGAAGAAAAATTTCCATGTAATTTTCAAAGTAAGTTGTTAATAACTTTTGATATTTTAAAAAGTTTTGCTATATTTTTTCATACTCAATGAAAATTGTAATGAATAAAGAAAAATACCATATTACTTAGTGTAAATTATGCAAAATAATAGAATACGATTCATGTTTCCTATTTTGATTGCAGTGACATAGTTGATAGGTAAATAGTAGTTCTAGACTTGTGTTGCTCAGTAATCAAATCATCATACCATTAAGTATAAATTATCTAAGTATTTTCTCTTACTGTGTAGAGAAACAGAATGTACATTTTATTACTTTATGATAGAAAAGAGATACATTAATTTGTTGTTTTTATGTAATTTGTCTGACTCTTTCTTAAAGGCTGTGGCACCTGATTAAGAAGCACAGTCAAAGTTGGTTTTTCTGAAAATAATAATGTATGTTGTACACCCATGTGGTGAATGGAATGAAGGTTATACTTACAGTATTAAATATCCTGGAATTTGGTCGGCTTGGTATACTGGTGTGTAAAAACAATATTACTGCCTAAGTGAAGGAGAACCATTTCTCCTCTTCCAGTAAATCTGGTGTGGCATTCGTGTTTTTCAAGGGAGAAGTTATACATTTTTCAGGAGTGACATGTACGTCATATCAGTTTCATTATGGCTCTGAATAGAATATTAAATGATTATTTTTATTAAACTGAAGTTAATGAAAAATTTGAGGTAAGATTTAAAAAATGGAAACCATTTATCTACGTTTAAAGATGTTTTAACATTTTATTGCAATAAATAAAATTCTTAATAAGCTAAATATTCATTTTTTTTTTGTCTTCAGTCATTTGACTTGTTTGATGCAGCCCTCCAAGATTTCCTATCTAGTGCTAGTCGTTTCATTTCGGTATACACCCTACATCCTTCATCACTAACAATTTGTTTTACATATTCCAAACGTTGTCTGCATGCACAATTTTTTCCTTCTACCTGACCTTCTAATATTAAAGCAACTATTCCAGGATGCCTTAATATGTTGCCTATAAGTCTGTCTCTTCTTTTAACTATATTTTTCCAAATGCTTCTTCATCGATTTGCCACAACACCTTTTCATTTGTCACTTTATCCACCCATCTGATCTTTAACATTCTCCCATAGCACCACATTTCAAATCTAATCTAATTTCTAATCTTTTCTTCTCAGGTACTCAGTTCGTCCAAGTTTCACTTCTATATAAAGCGACGCTCCAAACATCTACTTCAAAAATCTTTTCCGGACATTTAAATTAATTTTTGATGTAAACAAATTATATTTCTGACTGAAAGGTCTTTTCGCCTGTGCTATTCGTCATTTTATATCACTCCTGCTGCATCCATCTTTAGTAATTCTACTTCCCAAATAACAAAATACTTCTACCTCCATAATATTTGCTCTTCCTATTTTCACATTCAGTTGTCCATCTTCATTATTTCTATTACATTTCATTACTTTCATTTTGTTCTTGTTTATTTTCATGGAGTAGTTCTTGGGTAGGACTTCATCCATGCCGTTCATTGTTTCTTCTAAATCCTTTTTTACTCTCGGCTAGAATTACTATATCATCAGCAAATCGTAGCATCTTTATCTTTTCACCTTGTACTGTTACTCCGAATCTAAATTGTTCTTTAACATCATTAACTGCTAGTTCCATGTAAAGATTAAAAAGTAACGGAGATAGGGAAAATCCTTGTCGGACTTGCTTTGACTTCCTCTTCTTCCTCTAGAACACCATTTTCTAATTCATTTCCTCTGTATAACTCTTCAATATAAATCACTCGCCTATCGACTTTATGTACCCCAAAACTTTCCTGTGTGCTCTATTTTACCAATGTTCATTTCTCTTTCCACTTCTGAACACTTTTCTTTAATACACTCTTCTTTCACTAGTTTGTACTTCCTGTTTAAAGTATTTCTTAATTGTCTATAGTTCCTTTTACTTTCTTCATCACTAGCATTCTTATAGTTTCTATGTTTATCCATCAGCTGGAATATATCGTCTGAAATCCAAGGTTTTCTACCAGATCTCTTTGTTCTGCCTAAGTTCGCTTCTGCTGATTTAAGAATTTCATTTTTAACATTCTCCCATTCTTCTACATTTTCTACTTTATCTTTTTTACTCAGACCTCTTGCAATGTCCTCCTCAAAAATCTTCTTTACCTCCTCTTCATCAAGCTTCTCTAAATTCCACCAATTTATCTGACACCTTTTCTTCAGGTTTTTAAACCCCAATCTACATTTCATTATCACTAAATTATGGTCACTATCAATATCTCCTCCAGGGTAAGTTTTGTAGTTGATGAGTTGATTTTTAAATCTTTGCTTAACCATGATATAATCTATCTTATAATTATTTATAACTGATAATATAATAAGCATAAATTAATAACATTGTGGATCCTATGTAAAAGTAATAACATGTAATTTTAATTATTGTTTATATAAATATATATAGGATTATTATAATAAAATAAAACTTTTATTTATTATAATAAAATTAAAAAACCAGTAAGTTGTTTATTAATTTTGTTAATAGATGTACTGACCCCTCATAGGGAAAGACATCCATCCGCCTTGTGATGATCCTGATCTACACACCACTCCTTCTATTCCTAACCCTAATGGTCTTTACTAGAGGTCATCATCTTTTAGACCCTCTAAACTTCATAGCAGAACACAGTCACCAATTTGGCCTCTGTCAGGATGCCACTGATGCAAATGTCTCAGCAGACATTTCCATCAGTGTATTTACACAACCTACTATTGCCCTTTTATGGCCTCTTCTAACTATTACCACCTGCCTACTATAACTTACAACACTCAACTACCAAGTTAACCGAATTACAGACCTGTGATTCAGTGCAATCCCTAACATCTTCCTCTTACCTTCAAAAGACCTTCCTCTAACACCAAAGATTACACACAAAAACTCCTACATCTAACTTTAATTAGACAATGCACTCAGATCATTATTTACCACCATACCAAGTCTTTAACACCAAAAAAAAATTTGTATCAAGTCCTTAACACCAAAAATACTCATACCAGCAAAACAAGTGTTGATCGCAAAAACGAAAATTTTGTTTTGTAAAACAAGTCATCTTGTTTTACTTAAAAAATCAAGAAACAGATTCACAAATTTAATAAGCCTCTAACAAATCTATCTTTCTAACCTATCTTTCTTTGCTCTGGTCTGCTTTCAGGAGCTAGGTTCTGACAACTGACCTGTAGTGTGACACTCTCCCACACCAAAACTCCATGATGGAGATCTCTACACATCCGTTCTCATCCTAACAGCTATATTCTAAAATATTTGATATAGCGTTCTAATTTGCCATACTCTTTTTTCGTAATATCTACACATTGCAATCTGTTCAATTAGTGAACAATAAGTAAACCCCCCCCCCCCTATGATCCTACGAGATGAGAATGATGGGTACGTCAAGTAAATAAGGTTTAGTCTTGTACAGACTCTGGCCAACCATTCCTGAGATGTGGCCCAACCATGAAATATACCGGTATCCAGTGTTCAAATCCTTAAAAAGCAACTAACCATTACCAGGATTTGATCCTCATAACCTTTGACTTTGAAGATCAGCTACTGTTAAACAACTGATTTGCGATGAGTTAACCAATAAACCAATAGATGGTCTAATTTTACATTAACATCTAAAAATAATGAACTTCATTCGCTGAAACAGTACAAAATATTTTTCAGATACTACTTAACAAACAGAGTATAGATCAAATATACTGTTTACCGTTTTCTAAATGTGAATTTTAAAGTGTCCTAATCACTTTAAAATTTAATTCTATTATTGTATAAAATTGAATTAAAATTTATTTAATACTTATTTATGTTTTGTATTTACAGAGCGAGTTTTATTAAATTTATTACTTTTTAAAAGTTAAGAATTTTACTTGAATTGATTCTATTCTATGATATGTATAGAATTGTCATTAGTAGAGTTACCTAGCTGGGTGATAATGAGTTTGTGATTAATTTTTTTGCCACTTATGAGTTAAACAGAAAAAATGATCAGTCTGCATAATGTTGGTAAAAAAATTATGTAAGAAACAATTATATCACATTAGAAACTATTTATCCATGAAACAGAATCAAAGTATGAGTGTGATTTAATCTAGACCATGCCTTCTACATTTCCAAAATCTACAGATAGGGTTTTATTTGATGATATAGTTAATTAGTTTATATTTGAAAATTATATATACCACATCAGTGGGAATGGCAGTCTTACCACGTACTTATATATGTTCATAGCAAGACTACACATAACTTTTTTTTTTATGGTTATAATTAAAAGAGGCTCAAAAAAAATAATGAGATATAATTAGCTTCTTGTCTCAGCTGGGGTTACATAACATTGCATTGATATTATTTGGTTTGTTCAGGTTAAGTTGATTGTTTTTTGTTCACTTGAAAAGGTAATAATATTTATCATTACTATTTCAAATAATGAAATTTGATTTGTGTATTATGTATAATATATATTAAAGGGGGAACCTATAGTGGAAGCTACCATATAGCACAGCCAAATAATCAGTGTATCAACATTTTAGTAAGTTATGTTGTAATAATTTTTCTGCCAGTTATTTTCCATCAGGTAACTTATTACCAACTAGTCACAGAGAAACTCATATCTGTGTGAAATATTGAATTCTAGTGTAATTTCTGAGTTAGAGGAAATCTATAAGATTCATTTACAAATTTATAATTTATATAATGCAATTTTGTCAGTACTTTTTTACATAATTAATAAATGATTATTCTCATTTTTTTGAAAGGATGAATAATATGATTTTAATAATTCTTTTTTTTTGTTACAGTTGTATGACCGTATCTCAAGCAAAGTAGTTAGCCCAACTAGAGCTCCACCTAGTGATGCGGTGCAGAAGTGTAGAGACACATTGGATGCGATACGTGATCTTGAGCAGACTACATCTCCTTCAGATCTTGAACTAGAACTTAGTGGTGACCTTGAAGAACTACGGGAGATTCTCTCACGGCCTCATTTCAGGGTATGTTTGTTATAATATTTGTATCTATGTTTTAATACTTATTCTTTTTATTTGTAATTAATTACAGTTGCTATTTTAAGTTTTCATATATATTTTATTATCAGTTTTTGCTTTTGTATTTATTGAAATAAAAAGTTTCATCTTTATTTAGTTAATTGTAGTAGAAAAACAAAGATCTGAATAACTACAAAAAAGTTGTTTCATGTCTCTTCTACTAGAACAATTGACAATGGTCCTGCTTTTTATAAATTTTTAACAAAATTTGTATTGTTTACATAGATTATATCTTTTTAATTGTATTGATCCTAAAATATAATGTGATTAGGCTTGAATTATATTTGATTAGAGAAAACAAGTTTGTCTGTAAATAAGTAAGATGAATTGTTGAAAAAACTAAATGATAGAAAATACACTTTCTGGAACTTACAAAGGATTTGTGTTAGTTGAATTTTATTTGAGTAGAATTCATTTGAAGAGGTTAGGAACTCAAGAAGAATAATTAACAACATTACTAACCGATCAAAATTGTGGTATGACTGAAGAACAGTAATGATTAATGAACTAAGTTGAGACATTGATTTATTGTTATTATTATTTTCATATTATTCTATAATAATTGATTAAAATGTAAGTCAGAATCGATTAAAACTAAAGTAAATAAAGTAAAGTAATAAATGTATGCCATGTAAAATATAACTTGCTGTATACTTTTCATTTAAGATTAATAACTTTTTTCAGACATTGTAAAACTGTCAGATTCTCATTTCTGAGAAATTTAGTGTTATGTAATTTTTATTTGTGTAGTAAAATAAGAGATTATGAAATAAGAGAAAAAAGTGTTCTGAGGAAAGAAATAGAAACATCTTCTAATTTGATCTAAATGGCTAATCAATCTTTTCAATTATTTTTCATATCATCAGAACTAGCTAGAAAAAAAAGGTAATAATTTTATGACTGAAATAGATAAGTTATTTAAATTGTTAAAAACTATTCAACTGACATCTCTTGTGTTATCCTTTACTCAAGTAGACATTCCTGCCAGGATTATACTTGTTTTGTTCTATGTATTTGTTTATATGTGAATATTATTTATTGTGATTAGAATGGTACTTTATAATTTAATTTTTATTTACTAACTACTATATTCTGTAAATTTAAAATTCTTGTTTGGGTTATGAATAATGAATGTTATACACCCATTTTCAATATTAAAAGGGTCTTTTTTAATTTTTTAATTTATTTGTTGCTGCTTCCAACACTTTCTTGTTTTGTTGTTTTCTGTGTGGATAAAATATATCACTTCATTTTTATCTTGTTATTGTAAAAATAAGGGTCATATGTATTTGAAATGATTATATTTATTCAGATATAAGGTTTTATGTTTTTTTTTTTTTTTTTTTCTATTAAAATTCTTCAAAGTTTATACTGTTGGTTTGGTTGCGTTTTGGGCATATACTTTTAAAAAAAAGGAAAACTGTTGCTGTGTGACAGTTTGCGTGAGTTTAAGTAGACTGAAAACATCAAGCAGCTTTCACTCTAAAGTATCAAACTTCATTTAATAAACTTATTTATATAAAACTTGTCAGCTTAACTATTTATTATTACTAGATGCAGTTACATTTAGATTTCTCACATTCACCTAAGTTTACCCGCACAGTTATCCTTACCAATAAACTTGTTGATTTCAAGTGCTTGCTAATTAATTATTAACATATATTGTTTAATTAAATTTAGTAATTTCTGCCACTACAAGCATTAATTATTGCATGTAACTGCTGCATTCCATTTACATATCAACTGTTGACGATGAAAACTTGTAATATTAGTTTAGCTGAGTTTACTTGCATATTTGCCTTTCTAGAAATTCACTGGTTTTCTATTTACCATTAAATGTATTTGGAACGGTTTAATTTTACATAACTGAATGGTCAATAAACACTGCATGGCATACTGAATGAGTGGCAGCTATATTGTGTAATGTTTTTTTATTTTTACATAAGAAATCTTCAATTGTATAACATTTATAATATAGTAAAATACAACTGATTTTTCTTGTAATTTTTTAATTTTGTTATAACTTAGATAATAATTATAGGTAAAATAAATTTGGCTTATGAATATTGTTATTCAGAAGTTTTTTGCATTTTTTATTTTGCTTACTTACTTGCTTTTTTATATTTATTCTATGAATGTATTGAAAAATTATATATCTTTGCTGCCTATATTAAAAAAAAAAAACAAAAAAAAACAGATTTTGAGTCAGTTGATATTGTGATCAGAATTTCATTTCTGTCTTGTCATAAAAATAAGGACTAAAAAATTTTGATATTGTTATATTTTTTATAAAATAACAAAAAAGCAGTATCATGGTTAGTATCTATGGTCAATTTCTTTTTAAAAGATGAAGTTAAGGTAATAGTTTTTAAATGAAAGCACACTATGAAATTTAAAAAAAAACCATTTACTTTGGAATTTATTATTAAACATTTTTGAGTTTTATTTTATTTTTATTGAGTTCTATAAACTGCATTTTAAAGTCGATCTGTAAAAACAAGTACATTAGTTAGTAAAATGTTGCATAAACTGTTAGCATGAAAAAATGGAATCTTAATTCCTGTTTGTCTAGTTTAGGCAGTAAATAATTGCGCATAAAACCCCTGGAGTAAATGAGATAAAGTCAATTTGTACGTTTTCTTGAATGAAGTCTTGAGTATTCATGGTTTCTGCTGGTACAATTTGATGTGGTCATGGTTTAATTATTCTTACTGAAAGATATTTGTCACCTGAGGGTGTGGAATTTTTTGTAATTTTAAATTAAATGTTGTATTAAGGTGTTTGCCTTGTGTTTGAAACTTCTTTTGCATTTTATGACAGAAACTATTCTAAAACTTGGTTAGTTTTAAAAAAATATTAATTAGTTTTAAAATCAGTATTTCTATATTCATTGTTAGGTACATATTTAAGGTTGTAGTCTAGGCATCTGTGATTTTCTTAATTCTGTCTTCAACTTGTGAGCTAAAATTCCTTATGAATTAATTGATCTTTTTTAATATCAGTTAAACTTTATCTAGTATACTTTATCTTATCATTCTGTTTTATAATTTATCCTGCTTAATAATTTGGATCATGAATTTCTTTTTGCACTAATAATGCAGAAGTTTTCATAATTATCTCTTCCATTTACCTTGATATGTTAATACTGCATGTCTATAACTTTCTAAAAAGATAGTGTGAATTTGAAAATAATTTGTGAATTAAATTTTTTTTTGGAAGTTTAAACATTTTTCTTGTTTTATTGTTGCTACTGGTTCCTCCATTTTTTCATTTATAGTATTTAATTTTTTTTTTCAGAATATATTAAACTAAATTGAACAAAAATCTAATATTATAAGATTAATTGCATTCATTAATTAATTTATGTGTAATTCTTTTTTATTATCTGTGCTCTTAACTATACTTTTTTTTTAATAAGAAAGTATATTGTCGATGATCAAAAAGTGACTCCAGATTTTTGTATTTGTCAAACTTCTGAGGTTCCCAAGCGCAAATGTACTAAACTTTTGGTTATAAAATTCTGCTTTGGTGTGTTTTTACTATCTTTCTATTTGTCCCTTGTATTTCAGGAACAGTTTGACTTGCAATTATAAAGTTTATGTGGCAGTTTATGTGTTATGTAATCGATTTAACATTTAATAAATAAAAAAATTGTGGGTGGAGTAGAAAAGTATCGAGGGTTGGCTTCTTCTTGAAGCCGAGTTGGATTTATACAATTTTATTTATATTTTTTTTTTTAACTTATACAAATAATAACCAGAAATATCATTTCTAGTTACGTTTTTATTTCTTAAAAATATGATTTTTATTAATTTTCCTTGCATTTTTAATGCATCATCATAGTGATGATCTGTTTGAAGATAGGTCTCAATGAATCTTTTTTGTTAGTTTTCTCTGCAGTGAAAAAATAAGCTATCTTCATAATCTGCTACTCTGTTATCTCAAAGCTAACCAAAATTCTACTTTTCTTTGTTTCATAGTCCTCATTTCAGGGCTATTATTCTATGTATAAAATATTTAAAAAAAATTATTTTAATTTATTTTTCTTTAACTGGTGCTGTATTAGTTTGGATACAATTTTCTAACCCTATCACAGAAAAAGATATTGAAACTCACCTCTCTTAAAAATAGAAATTCTATCAAATTTTTCTTTTTGTAGAAGTGAATCATTAAACCTTTTTTTTTATTAATTTTTTGTTAAAATAATCAAAAATGTGTCATTTGTGGTGCTTTTAATTATATTTTATGATATCGGATGGTGTAATACAATGGTGTAAGGATTGAATTTATGGTAGTTTTCATACATTTTTGGTTTGTTAATAAAGTACTATAGAATTATTATTTTTTATCATTTGATGAGAGAATAGATAAATAGGAAATTTAGATAAGGATAATAATAATTTTGAACTTTATCAAAGAAAAGAGAGCTAAATTTTGAACTTTATGCAAATGTTGAGAAAATTTAGGAAAAATATTGCATTTCTAGTTGGTGCTTTAAGCCATCTCGGTACAAATGCCATGTTTTAATGTAAGGAGGAAGTACAATTTATGTTTGTTTTATTTAAAAATTAACATGAGAGATTGTTTGTAATACTTAATTTTATTGAAATGATTGGATAAAGAGATGTATTCACATAGAAATATCACCAATTTCTTTTTAATTATTAATTTACGAGGGATATCTCTAAAGTAAAGACCGCTGAGTAATTTCTCTCCTTAAGGTTGGCGAACCTGTGCCGTTCATGTCCACGCTAGTAATGTTCACAATGCATTGTTGTCTGTAAATTGTCGCGTTGTGGTATCTTTGATTACGAGTACGTTATTAGGTTATAAAATGAATAGGAAAATCGATGTTGCCGCCGACTGTGAAATACGTGGAGTCATACGTTTTTAAACCATCAAAACGTTAGGCCGGCTGAAATTCGTAGGCAGGTGGTTGCTGTTTACGGTGATAATGTAGTTAATTAAAGAAACGTCCAAAAATGATGTGAAGTATTTAAAAATAACAGAATTAATGTGCATGATGTAGAACGTTCGGGAAGACCCACGATAATTACCGAGGATTTGTTGAAACGCGTCGATGATCAAATCAGAAAAGATCGTCGCTCAACAATATCCGACCTGGCCCTCCTTTTTCCTGATGTTTCAAGAGCTGTTATCAGTCGCATTATTCATGACCATTTAGGCTTCAGAAAAGTTTGTACACGTTGGGTGTCGAACGTTTTAACGGAATGTCAAAAAAAATCCGAATGGGATCTCCTTTGGAATTTTTGATGCGCTACACAGAATTCCTTAATTCAATTGTTACCGGCGATGAAACATGGATTTTGTATTACTCGCCAGAGAGAAAACGGCATGTCAAGTGAGTGGCGTCATCATCAATCATCAACTAGACCGACAAAGGTCCAAGCACAACCATTTGGACGCAAACTGATGGCCATAGTCTTTTGGAATCGGTTTGGCATACTGCTGATTGATTTCATGCCACGTGGAACGACAGTAAATGCAGAAGCCTACTGCAAAACAATACGTAATTTACGGCGCGCCATTCAAAAGGTGACAAGGACGGCTGACCGATGGCGTCGTCCTGCTGCACGATAATGCACCTCCACATGTTGCGGGTCCGACACGTGATTTATTGAGAACATTTGAATTGGAAATTACGATCACCTACTATATAGTTCGGACTTAGCTCCTTCTGATTACCATTTGTTTGGGAAATTGAAAGAATTTTTGGGTGGTAAGCAATTCACGAGTGGTGATGAACTTAAAAATGTTAATAAGTGACAAAATGGACTGACGGCAGAAGAATACGACGAGAGTATATTGAAGCTGGTGTATCGCTACAATAAATGTCTTAATTCATGAGTTGATTATATAGAGAAGTAGTATAAGGTAGTTTAAGCGAAATAAAAAATATTTATAAAGTTTTGAGAGTAAATGTTTTCTACAATGATACGGTCTTTACTTTAGAGATAACCTCTCGTACGTACAGCGTGTTCGAGACGAAACACCCTAATTTGAACTGTCTAATTCTACATGTATTCGATGCATTAAGAAGATTGAAATAACAATGGATACTCATAGTTATGAAGTTTTGTTTGTGCAATCACACCATTTTTACTTGTACCTCACAAGTGGCACGGTGGATGTTTAATCGATACTAGATTTCTCTCCAGTTAGCCTGTAGCATCTGTGGCGTAAATGTCTCAGTAGCAGCTGTAATCCTCTCACGAAGCTGTTCCAGAGTTGTCACTTTGACAGAATACACCTTGTCAACATATTCCCGCAGGAAGAAATCCAGGGGAGTAATGTCAGGCAACCGGGGTGGCCAGAGAATTGGACCACCTCTCCCAATCCATCTTTGTCGGAATTCGTCAGTCAATGTGTTCGGGACTTCAAGTGCCAGTGTTGAGGTGCTCCATCCTGCTGGAAGAGTAGGTTTGGATGTCGATGTCTTATCTCTGGGAACACAAAATTAAGTAACATATCAAGATATGTGTGACCAGTGATAGTTGCCTCTGCAAAGAAAAAAGATCCAATAACTTCATCATTCATTAATCCATACCAAACGTTGACCATGGGACTGTCTCGTCGATACTATGTGGCCTCTCGAGGATGTTCACTCCCTCAAATTCTCACGTTGTATCTGTTGACCTAACCACTGAGGTGAAATGTTGACTCATCAGAAAACATAGTTTTACCCAAAAGTTGGTGTATATCTCGATGCGCTGAAGAATGTCTTCGGCAAACGTTGCTTGTTTGGGTTTATCTTTGAGTTTCACCTCGTGTAAAAATTGCCATTTGTAGGCGCTTGTGTTGCACATCTCGGACAGTTGATTTTGGGAGACCAAGCTTACGTGACGCTGAAATGCGCTGAAGATTCTCCTCTGATGTTCGTGATAGCCCACCACCATGCCTCTTAGCAACAGATCTTTTCTCTAGAAACGCTGCTTTCCACGCCTTGATTATCTTGACATCGAGAGGGTCTCTGTGACACTCTTCACGGAAACATCGTTGAACTGCAGTAATAGACCCCAATTCTGCATATCACCACGCGTTTGTGCTTTTTCAGCATTCCAACCTTGTACACCTAACAAAATTGTCTTGGTTGTTTATTATGTTCAGTACAAGTGTTTCAAATTAGGGCTTTTCATCTCGGACGTACTATATGCAAGAATGTAATTACGAAATTTTTATTATGTTTGCAAATTTATGTGTTACTGCTAGTTCCTTTGTTCTCTGCCTATACCCAAAAATAAATTTCTTCCATGAATGTATACATTGGAATACCCATTGTCTTTGAATGAATTAAGACAAAAAAAGGAATACTTTTCATATTTCAATAAAGGATAATAAATTGGAATTCTACATTCTTTCAATCAGTCCGTTTTGAATTTCAATGGCTCAAATTTTACTAAATTTCTGAAGTTTTTATGGATTTTTTTTGCCTATTTATTTGTTTCAGTCAAATGATTCGTGCGTTATGAATAATTGTTTAAAAGAAATAAAATTATAAAAAAGTTTAAAAAAATTTTACATTAAAATTATCTATATAAAAAAGCCTTGGTTAATAAAAATAATACTATTCAGTTTCTGAAATTTTGACTCATTTAGCTAACTAACCCGTATATTTGAGCCGACTTCAAAAAGTAGAAATTAAAAAAAAATAATTGTATTGTGTAATTATTTATTACGATTGTGTATTTTTAAGTTTATTTTATTTTATTTTACATTTTTATGTAAGTACTACAATGCTCGGTTTCAGTTAAAGGTTGTTTAAAACGAATAAGCATTTTTTACTTAAGTGTGAAAATCAAAATTAAATTAGGTGTTACTGACTTAATGATGATGACAAACAAAAGATACCTTGAAATTATCTTCTGGGTCATGTAATTTTTTGTTTAAAAATCTTCAGAAGATATCTGACAATACTTACTGCGGGACTACAAGTGGAAATTCCTATTTTCTTTTAAATAATAAAAATAATCATCAAAATTGTGAAAATAAAAAAGTACCCGTTGAATTGAAAAAATATTTGTTTTACAGTCTTTAAAAAAAACAATGGATAGAACTGATTACCTATTTTTTTTTTTTTTGAAGTTGTGAAAATAATTTATGAAATTAAAACTACTTTCCTGTTTAAATTTATTTTTTAACTACTGTTATAAATTTTTTGTTTAACTAGTTTTGAAAAAAAATGTTATATAAAATTAATCACTTGATTTTAATTGTACATTACATCTTTTCTGAATGAAATTAACCAAATTACAACGGTTCTTATTCCAAGGAATTGATTCTAAAAACTGGTTATCAGTAAGAACTAACAATATGTAAAAAACTGTTGAATTTAAAAGAATCGTTTATTATTATTTATACTAAACTTATTTATTATTACACCGGTTTTTTTAACTGTAGGAAAAACTAATGATAAAAATGAATTTTGTCCCTTTATTTTTAATTATTTATATTTTATTCATACAATGGATCTGCGTATATTAAACGGTTTTTTGAAATATCAAAGAGAAAACACTCTAGAACTTTATAATTAAAAATGAAAAAACATCTAATGAAGTTATATCTTTGCAGTGAATTAGAAGTTACGTAACTCGCTTTATAATAACGGTAAAAAAAGTCGAGGGATATTTTATTTTAGTTTCGTTATTTTCTGTAGATGTATGGGAAGTTATTAGTACTGAAATTTATATTAAAAAAAAAAAAAAATACTAAAAAAATAAACAAAAATTAAAAACAAAATTAAAAAAATTATAAACAAAAATTAAAATAAAATATTGATAACCGAACATATGGTACTATGAAAAATACAGGTGGTGTGAAGTAGTGTTTTGAAAAAAATAAAAAGAAGGAATGCAAAGAAACTACGGTAACTACAATGCTCGGTTGCAGTTAAAGGTTGTTACAACGAATAAGCATTTTTTACTTGAAGTGTAAAAATCAAAATTAAATTAGGTGTTACTGACTTAATGATTATGACAAACAAAATTTAAATTATATATATATTTTACTTTCTCGTCTAGATAGCGCTACAGCTCAAGAAGGGAAAGTAGTGTAATCGGTCCAATTTGGCCGTATGCAGTTTTCATCGGATCTGGACCGTTTAAACCTAAGGAATGCAAAGAACCAAAATGTTCTTATGTATGTGTGCGTGTGTGTGTGTGTTTGTGTGTGTTCGGTGCGGCCTCTAAATCAGCTTATATCCCCAAAATTACTGGATTTATTTTGACCAAACCTGGTCAGATAAGTCTATATATGGGGCATTGATGCCATTAAATTTTTAACTTATAAGGTCAAGAGGTTGAAGCTGTAGAGCAAGGTCACCCTCAGTATCTCGACATTTTGCCTAATTAAGGTCATATTTTTCTTAGGCACATTTTTTAACAATTAAAAAATAACATATGCAAAAATCCTTTTTTTGCAAAATCGCACCCCCACTCCAGAAAATGCTTTTATAGTCGTCTGCAATGTTGTGACGTCACAGGTGAGCGGTAGAATTAAATAAATGAATAATACAGAGTTATCATAAAAGAATGGTGCGGTTTTGAACATGGTTTAAATTAAAACAGAATTACCTACAGTTTATGTTTTTTATTTTTCTAATTTGTCGTCTCAAACATTTTTTTACATAATTAATAAATTTCAATATGTTCGCCTTTAGTCGCTCGACAAATGTCCAAACGATATTCAACTTCTCTCCAAACATTAGTTAACATTTCTTCTCAATGGTTGTCATTGTTTCATTAATCCTGTTTTTTAAGTGGTTTAGGTGGCGAATTTTTGTGTATAAACAACGCTTTTCATGTACCCCCACAAGAAAAAATCGCAAGGTGTCAGGTCTGGACTCCTTGGAGGCCAAGGTACGGGTCCTTGCCGGTCTATCCATCGATCTCCAAATTTTTCGTTCAAAACGTCCGTGACCGATGCATTGAAGTGCGGGGGAGTACCATCTTGTTGGAAATGAAGTCGATGAATGTTTTCGAGTTCATCCGGCTGAGGAAAGCAGTAATCGGTTAACATGTCAAGATACACAACTCCATTAATTGTTTTTTCAGCAAAGAAGAAAGCCTCTATTACACGATTTTTCATCACACCACACCAAACATTAACTTTAGGCGAATCGCGTTGTTTCTCAATAATTTCGTGTGGGTTTTCAGAGCCTCATATTCGTGAATTGTGTCTGTTAACACATCCATTCACATGGAATGTAGCTTCGTCTGTAAAAATTATATCATCTAAAAATGATTCGTTTTCACTTATTCTGTCCGACATTTCAACAGCGAAATTGTAACGTTTTACACCATCATCGGGTTTCAATTCCTGCAGTATCTGGATTTTATAAGCGTGTAATTTCAGTTTTTTTTTTTTGTAAAACTTTGTGAACTGTTGATTTTGGAATACCTAATCCGACGCTTCGACGGGGGATGAACTTCTAATTGCGGAGTGTCTAATTAGTTCAACCGTTTCGTCTGGTACACTTGGTCTGCCGCCTGATTTCTGTTTCTACACCGATCCGGTTTCTTCTAATTGTTTGAACCAACGTGTTATGTTATTTTTGTGTAGTGGATCTCTTCCGAATTCACGTCGAAACACACGTTGAACTAAAATTACGGATTTTAATTAGGCCATCAATAAAACACACTTTGCTTTGTCTTTATCCGAGAACATATTAACTAACTAAACTTACCACAACAATACAAGAACTGACGTTGTGGTTACAACTGCTGATAAACAAACTTTTGGGTTGGAGGCTTTCAGGGATACCAATATAACATCTAGAAATTTCCCTACAATCTTCCTATGAACTACTGAAACCGCACAAGCGAAATTTGTTCTGTGTAAGTTATAAAATTACATTAGTTTATTTAATTCCGACCGTCGACGCTAGTACCGCCACACCCGCGCGAATTTAATACTGTATGCGCGCGCGATTTAGTTAGAATCATTGAATTAAATGAACGTTAAAACATTACATTTTAATAAATTGATAAATATTTTAAATCAACTTGTGTGTGTTTGTGTAAGTCGTGCTTCGTAAATAATCCTAGTTGAAGGAGTTTCCCGGAATTTTTCTTTAGCCGCATGACGGGAAACTGTTGTCTACAACTGTGTTGTCAGCTTTTTTTACTACATTCTAACCTAACTGAAATTTGTGTCATTGCCAAGTGCTCGAAAGATACAAATATGTACTGCTATCAGCTTAATAACTACTTTCTCGGTATTCTACTTGATAAAAGAGTTTTTGGATTAGTGGTTTTTTTGAAAGTACGTTTTTTTGAGAATATGTAATTAATTCAGTTAGTATTACTTTTAAAAAAAAAATTTCGTTTTGATGAGCTGAATTTGAATTCGCATATTAATTTAAAAAATTAATCATTACGATTGAAAGAAAAACGACCTTTAAAAAAATAGCGTTTCATTAATCACTGCAGAATGGAAAGAAGTATTGTACAATCGCGGTAATATAGCCTTTGTAAATGCTATTGTGACCTGATGCTGATATATAAGGCACCGGCTAATCATTTTCATGAAGAGTCACTAGTGCAAAATGTTATTTCATTTTTTATAACGATAATAACTTCGGCAAAAAAATGTTTTAATTACTGCATACAATTTCGTAGGTTATAAAAACGAATGTAACTTTTTCCTTAATTTATAACAATAACTATTTCTATAAGATTAGCAGCTGTTATTTGAAAAAAAGCTGTTATTAATCCAAAAACGCTGAAAATGTAAAACGAAAAATAAAATTGATGCTAATATTTTAAAACTATAAAAAATGTATGTTTTCTTGACATACATCAAAGTTATTTAAATAATAACCGAAAAATGACCTTAGAACTTACTAGTAAAATATTCGTTACTAACGAGAATTTTTGAGTTGTTATTTAAGTACATCTACTTTTAGGAATAAGCGGTGGTGTATCTAAGTGAACATGTTCTGTTCGTCTCGGTTGTAATGTAAGATAAAGTTAATTGGGAATCGGAAAACTAGTAAAAGAATGAAAATCGTGTTATTATATTTGTTGAAATATCCTGGTAAGCTTTGGCTTTAAACACAGCCGGAAATTTTAACTGTACAGTTTTGCACTAGCCTTTACGTAGAAGAAAAGAGTAGAATTGTTTTATGACGATTCAGTACCATAATCAACGTAAAGGAAAAGAAGGCATAAAAGTTCATCGATTAGGCTGTCGCTGGGAGGAATCCTATTCGATTTGACGGATATTCTACCTGAAAGATTCGAAAGTTGGGAATAGTGAATAATTCTTTCACGAGTTGTCGACTCATCCTGCAACACTTTTGCCAAGAACCCTGAATCGTTCTCGATTGTTCCGAAGGAGAACATAATAACGCCTATTTTTCCAATAAAAATAAGCTCATCCTCTGGTATTAATCGAATGAAAATGAATATGTTGATTACTCCATCTGAGGTCTGGTACTTGGTGATTCTATGTGGAATTAATCAATCCTATTGCCCTTTATAAACCGAACGATAATCGCCAACAACATGTATCATGCAGTTTAGACACCGTTCGATGGAGCTACTGCGACTTGCATCTAGAAAAATTATTCTTTCGCGTCTACACTTGGAGGAACATTTCTAGATAGGTCTCTCGCCCGCTGTGGAACCGCTCGCAGCCGGTTCTGTCTCTGCTGCGTATACGTCCAAACCGACGGATGTTTTCCGCTCGTGGTAGGCACACGGTTACAAATGTCATCATTTGATCCTGAGCTGCCGCCAACAACAGATCATCTCCTTTTTATTCAGAAATATGAAAATGTTTTCGCGAAACATCATTTTATTACCACTGATTACCGTTCGGTCTATACGAGGCTTAATGTTGCATTCCTGGTAAAGGAAATCCGTCCCGGTTTAATTTCATTCAGGTTTACTAAAATATAAATTGTAATTAAGAGACATTACGCCTCATTCCAGTTAGCTCACAGACTAGCGTCATCATTGTTACTGTAATGAATGAGAGAGGGGCAGTCCTCTCCGATTGATGATCATTGACTTTGCAAATTGAATTAACAACTCTAAAAATATTTTTTAAAAACATTTGTTTGAAATGATAATAAATTTAGTCAAAAACGTCGTGTTAATAGAAAATTGTTAAAATGAAAATAGAATTTGAAGCGAGGATCTTTTGTAAACAATCCGAAAGAAAATAATTATTTAATTTCTTAAAAAATTAAGCTATTGGTTGAATCATCAGATTACGAGTTTGTTAATTTTCTGATCAAACGTAGTGAGGAGGATAGAAACTGTCGGTCAAATACAATAGTATATCTTCAATTGACTAAATATAATTTAAGATACATTAAATTTGTTCGTCAAAGGATCAGTGCAAAAATTTAGATAAATATTTTAAATATATCCACAAAACTTAAAGTAATTACGGCTTCATATTTTATCACTTGTTGATAAATTATAAACAACTCAGAATTTATTTTGACCAATAATAACTTTATAACGTTATAATGTAACGACTATCTTAGATCAGTAGGCGACTATTCTTTCTTTGAATTACAGCTAGAAATAAATTATTATTTATCTGTGTAATTGTTTACATTTGTATTTTTCCTCAATAACAAAACATCTTATAATTAGACTTTAATACGGATTATTATACTTTTTTTAAATTAGAAAAGAATGTTTACTTGAATATTTTAAAATATTTCCAATTTTTTGTATTACATAGGTACCAGTAAGTGGCGCCTAAAGCGGATAAATTTCCAACTATTTGGAAATGTCTTGCGCTTGCGTCTTGATATTGACTAAATCATAGACTGCCCACCGCGCTCTGTGCTGTGTGTATGTGTGCCCACTCTGTCTATCAGCCTTGTTCTTGATTTGGCCGAGTTTATTTTTTCATTAATTTATCTATCTGTAAAATTAATTCCATACTTACCTCTTTTATTTTCCATTTTATTACATCTTCTCATCTTCTGGCTATTCTCATTTTAAACTGTATAACTCGGACGTGCTTTGTTTTATTTATATTTGCCTTATATTCTGTTTTAAACTGATTACGACAATTTTACTGTTTTCATTATTAAATGGAATTATTGATCGTAAAATAAAGTTATTTGTCGTAAAGTTTAGTACGATTGAACAACGGTTTTTATCATTAAACAGTTTCTTTATGTTTTATAAAGAATTGTTATTACGTCTTTACTGATACGAGTTAGATTTGTTATCGGCAACCTTTTCAAGTTTGATATCAAAATAAATATCTTTACTACATCAACCAGGAAGCCGATAAGCATTCTGGTAGTTAAATGTTAATTTTCTAGTATGTAGCAATTTTAAGCCAGATTTTAAAATCTAAATCTGATTCTAAAATCACTAGGTGGGTGATGTGTGAATGACCGATATGTTTAAATCATTGTACGTATATTTATCATTTTAATATAAACAATTAAAATGAGAGAATTACACAATTTGGGTCTCGTTATTTAAATCTTGAGCGTGATCGACGTTCCGTTAATACATTTCATACAATTCCATCAGCATATTTTTATTTATTTTTTGTAAGAGAACATAGGATAGAACTTTAGACTTCAAAATATTCCTTGGCAACCCCACAAAACATATTTGTAGGAATGATAATAATTTACGTATTTAATGCCCGTTTGCGTACAAAAATCCATTTGTATTAGGGTGTAGGCTTTTTTATTAGCTTCTTAACTATTCGGTAAAATTTACAAAAAAAAAAAAATTAAGTTTTGAATTATATTTCTTCTTTAGAATTCTATAACTTCTTCATGAGTGGTGTTAGAAACGATCTTATAAATTCTTATTTCAGAATATTTTCAAGAAAACTTTTATATTAAATTTACCTTCATCTTGAAAACTTATCGAAATTATTGGGTTAATAATTTTTTCCTGGCAGTTTTCTTTTCACCGCCCTATTATTTTATTTATTTTCGTTATAAATAATACTTTTCTGAAAAAATCTATTACTTCAGTTTTTCTTAGCTTTTTTCCCCAGAATTTCACTGGTAGAAAAAAAAAAAATATATATATATAAGTATATATACGAAAATAATAAAAACAGTGTAAAAAGCGAAATAATCGAGGTAAATTAATTAAATTTCTTACGATCTATCAATTTATCAATTAACGTTAATGCAAAAAAAGGTAGGGTTTTCTATACAGTAATTTATATACAATTAATTAAAAGGATATTACGTTTTTATAATAAAAAGAAATTTATTTTTTTAATTTTAGTAATCTTTTTTGTTAAATTTGAAGATTCATTATTGGAAGTAGTTGAGGTAATAATGAAATTTAACTGAAAAAATGGATTTGAAACATATGACTATATCGTATACGTATATCTAAAATTTTATCATTTAAAATTTCAACATTTTTATTGATTTTGAAGGAATACAATGCACTTTTAGTATTATAATGAAATATTTTATGTAATGTAATTTGTATAATGTAATGAAGTATTTTATATAATATATATTTTATTATGAAACCTTTTGAGAAACGAAAAAAGTCACTTCATGTAGTTACAATTAAATTTCGTTCAGCGTTATGCAGGGAAGTTCTTTTTGTAAAACTTATTTGATAATTTCTTGATGGAAAATTAATGACATCCTATCAACAAAAAATTACTGATAGTTGATGATCTTTTTCTGCTTATCGTCTTGTATTTTATACCATTACGCACGTGGAATGTAAATTGTTCCAATAAAACATCTAACTGAGCAACAAGTATCCACGAGTCGCAATTTTTTTCTTTTTTTTTATACGAACGACGTGATTATGAAACTGAAATTATTGATCTCTTTTTTGTTTGCTACTTTTTTACTAGCTGTTTCTTCTTGCCGTAATCATTCAATTACTTTTTTGTGTCAATCGTTTGATGCGCCATTCCGTTCCTTCTTATCCTGCCAGAGTTTTATTCTCAACGTAACTCTTTTACTCTACCTCTTCAGATATCTATTTCATACATTTAAAATTTTTCCTCTCTTTATTTTTTTTTCATTTCCTTCTAGAATCAAGAATTCATAACCCTGAATGCTTTAATAATTAATATAACATTTTCATAATTATCCTGAATTTTAACTCCGCTGTCAATATTTCGTTTAGTTCTTTTGTTGCTACTTCCATACATAAATCAGTTAATCTGCTACTTTATACTCTCTGTCCCAATGTTTTGTACGGTTGTGATGTAATTAAAATGTCTGAAATATAAAAAAAAAACTGTTTTGGTGGTTTCTCGGAGAGTAGTGATGTATACTATACAGTCATTTCCATTGGTAAATGGAATGAAGGGTTGAATATAACCTGCGTTTCGGGGTGGGTTTGGTACGGCGATATGCAATCGTATATTTGGTTACATGAACAAGACAACGGGAAATCATTTCACCCTTATTTTTTCCTAGTAAAGCCTGGCATTGAATTCGTGTTGTCAATAAAGAAAGATAGTTACGTTATTTTTGGGAATAAAACTAATGTTACATGGTCTACAACCTTTACCGTTATCGGACTTAACATACGTACAGAGTGTATCACGAAGTTCTCACTGGACTTTCATAACCTATTCTACTGGGTGAAAATAATGTAAAAAATTTATATAAACATAAGCTAAAATACTTCGTTTGCGAGTTGTGGGCTAATGAAAGATTTCGCTCGGAATAAAATTTATTATTTTTCTAACTTTCATCTGTTATATTCAACTTTGCACCATTTTGTTTAGAATTAAATTTTCTGCAGTTTGGTTTAAAAGTTTTGTATGTTTATTATCCATTTAACAAAGTTATTGTACGTCAAACATAAAGCCACGGTTTATTACCCCAATTTAATTGTTTTCAACCCAGATTCTCAAAAACTACTGCAGATCGGTATCTGTTTATAATTGGATCTATTTTATTTGATTTTTAGGTAAAAAACCATAAGAAATCACTAATTTTATTCCTTTATTAACGTCCTAAAAATGTCAGTATGACTTCATTTCACCAGGGTAGCTGAAATCCGAGTGAAATCTTCCACTAGCCACAACTCGCAAACGAAGTATTTTAGGACGTATGATTGTATGAACTTTTTCTGTTATTTTCACGACTTGAATTGGTTATGAAAGTCCCGGGAGAACTTCGTGATGCACCTGCATATGACGAGTATACAGATTAAATATGTTTCATTATTTTTGTTATAATGTTTGCTGTAAACAAACTAGGTAGGGAGGGTATCTCCTTACCTCATTCCTTTCCTTATCTTAGTTCGCCTTTCCTCATTTTTTAATTTCTTTATAGCACCTAATTCTCATACACTACTAATAGCTTTACTTTTTTAAATTTAAATTTTATTTTTATTAAAGTATTAAAAATTGTATTTTATTCCACGTTATATAATGTTTTTTTTTTCAAAATCTATAACTTCAGTGTAGGTAGATTTATTCTACTTTAATCATTTTTCTAAAATCGATTTTAGAGTTAAAGTTGCTTTTCTTGTTTTCTTGCTTTTTCGATAACCAAACTGGTCCTCTCTTAATACCTATTGTATTTCACTCTAATTTTCTATAAATTAATCTGTTTAGTAATTTGCAGTAACCGTAATATATTAAGGTAAAGAAAAAGAATAAATTTAAGCGTGGAAATTGTGTGGAATAAACGTATCCTATTTGTTGTTAATGGTAATTAAAAGTTGTTTCTTTTGCTTTGTTTTGTTGTGCTTATTATGAAGGTATAATTTTCTTTGGTTTAGATTTCAAGTCCTCTAATTAATGGTGCACTTTGTTCGGTATAGTTCAATTTACTGCATCATCTAGTGAGAAGGAGTTGGGTCAGGTTGTCTCAGATAAAGACAAATGCATTGCTGTTTTAAACCCACCTGGTCTAGTGGTGAACGCGTCTTCCCAAATCAGCTGATTTGGATGTCAAGAGTTCCAGCGTTCAAGTTCTAGTAAACTGAGACTGTACAAGAGTACACTTCATTTTCACTCATATCATCCTCTGAAGTAATACCTGAACGGTAATTCTAGGAGGCTAAACAGGAAAAAATGCATTGCTCTAACTGGATTTAATTCTCGTAAGAAAGTTCATGGTATTTGTTAACCTTTTTTCATTAACACCATTAACCTTAAAAAAAGACCCACAAAATGTTCAATACAAATACATTACATAAAATTTTAAAGTAGTAATTGTAATGAATCTTCTGCAAAATGTGTTTGTTCTTGTAAATTTTCGACCATGATTTAAATACAAATATCCTATCATATATATAATATATAATGTTATATAAAGAGGAAGAAGGCTTTTGTTTGTTCAGGATAAACAAAAAAAAAATGCTGCATCAATCGTATAACTGAGAAGGTTTTTAGATATATTTCTTATCGAAAAATCAAGAATATATATATATATATATATATATATATATATATATTTTCGTGGTAGTGGATCTTTATCACTGTGGAGGGAGCTGGGTTTGAACTGAATGATTCTAATCAATCGAATGAATAATATTACAAAAATAATAGAATTAAATTCACGTTAAATAAAATAATATTAAATAAATTTAAAAGAATTCTGTTTAAAAGGGTTTTCCGTGGGGACTACGTGTGAGGCTATGCTGAGGTATGCGAGCATCTCCTGGGAGGCTAGACCAATCATCACCATCAACTGGTGGTTACAAACGGGGTGCCACTGGGGCGCTGTTTTGGGAGCTGCAACAGGGTGCTCTTATAATATCTATGCAAACAATCGTCCGATTTTCAGAATTCAAACGGGGTATTTGTTAGTAGGTTGAATGCAGCTAACTTCTGCATGCATTAGGTACACTTTCGAACTAACAGATCACGGTTATTCGGAAATTTTATCTAAAAATGAAAAACTATTTATTAAAACATGTAAATAATAAATAATCCGTTACGGTGCTGTACTTCTCAATCGGGACGTTAGGTGGCGAGCCGCTAAGTTCTCATGCTTCTTTCTTATTTCGAGCCGCTCCCAAGATATTTTCAGTAGAGATATTTTCAATAGTAGTCTTATTGAAATTGAAGACAACATATCATGAGAGATTCATAATCGACGCCAAGCAAACACTACTGAAAATAAATTGATGAAAATTTGTATACGTGTTCTTACGGTACAGCTGCACATTAAGAAAGGATTTTTTGAAATCCCGAGTTTAAAGGGGTAAAATGAAGTAACAATGAAATTTTCTATTTTTTTTAATTTCTCGCAACAAATTAAGAAATTAATAACCTGATTTTTGATGAGTGTAATCTTCATGTGAATAAACCAATTTCTAGATTTTTAGAAATTTGACCTTGAAAGGGGGTGAATGAAGAAAAGTAAAAAAAATTTGACCGATGATTATAAATTTTCCCAATTCTGACTATACTAAATGTAATATTCAGTAGATTTAGTTTTGCAAATACTCTTCGGATAAATATTTAAAAACCATTTTCGGATTTTTTTGAAATCCGATATTTTTAAGGGGTGTGAAGGTATACGGCGCTATGGGTCAACCAACACAACCACTGCCACCATTACTGTATGTATGCCTGGCTACACCTGCCTCCGGTTACTTGACTAGAAAACATAAAATAAAAAGATTGATCGTTTCGGGAAACGCCAGTAACCATATGCGACGGGGAGCTAGTATAATATATATTTTTTTAAATTTATAGTTGAGAATGTGTTTTTATACAAAATTATTCCAATTTTTTTTGTGATTTTATATTACGTTCTTCTTTTTTTTTGTAATACAGTACTCGTACATAATGTTTACATAAAAAAGCAACCAAGTAAAATTAAAACTGGTAATCCTTGTCTGTTATAGTTAATGAAGTATTGATTAATTATAATTAATAAGAATATCGATAGAACTCAATGACTGCAGTTTCGATACTTCTAAAAGTACAGTCGTACTTTCGCGTAGCCATCTCAAAGAAATTGCCTTTTTTTGAACTTTAGATTAAAAAGTATCTTTGGCATTCGAATTTTATTTTGTAGTTTTCTTTCTTTCATTCCTCATTTTTATTAATTCCTCTTTTTTTGTTCGGTATAGTTACCACTTATTTCATATTTTTTCGTAGAAAATCTGTGTATCAGTGTTCAATTTATTTTGGCGTTTTACTATACAATTTAATTCATTTTATTTATTGTTTTTTGAATTATAATTTCATTCCTATGAATTTGAGTATATTAAAAAATAAACAATGAAATATAGAAAAAAATCTTTCTTGTGCAAAGGAAATTATTATAATTGCGTGTTTGTCTTATAAAATATTTTTCATAGTATCCACTGTACTTTTACTTTAAGGAGATTTATCTGTTTATTTATAAAATAAGTTACAAGTAAATAATTAGAAAAAATAAATAAAAAATAAGAAACATAAGTATTTTCTATAGGGTAACATAGAAATTTAAAATATAGAAATTAATGTAATTTTTAAGAAAAGAATGTAGAAGTTTAGTTTAATATTATTAAAATTAGAGTTAATTAATATTATTTCAATTTGGTTATTAAATTAAATTTAAATCATAAGTTTAATTAATTCTCATTAACTGACTGATTCTGTTTAATTGTTCTCAATCAGTACTTTATTGTTTAAATAAAGTTAGATAATGCACCACTTGCCAATTAAATCTTCTAATACAAATTAAAACTTCAATCTACCCAATTAAATCAACAATATACTATGAGGCTTTTTAATGTGCTGTTACATCAGTAAACTTAGTTAGGTTGACGTAATTCCGTTACCAGTGATGTATTTTGTAAAAATAAATCAAAATTCAATTTGTTATTCTCTGTGGCATATATGTATAAAGCTTTTTATATTCTTTTGTATATTCTTCATCTATTTACTATTCTCGTATTACAGCTATAAAGATAATATAATTAAGAAAAAATTGTAATGTTTTTGACTTTATATGACAGAAAAATTGACGTTGTAGTTGTTCAGAAATAAGTGGAAAATAAAATTAAAATTCATTCTGTGCATAAAATTGTTATAATCTGATGTTTCAAGTTTGTAAAATTTGTGGGTGGTAATAATAATTAATTTTAAAAAAAACTGAATTAAGCGATTCTTCTCGGAATTTACCTTAAACTAAAACAACAAATTATAATTAAAACAGCTATATTTGTAAAAATTTTAAAACATAAAGATTTCAAGTCTATGCGGCGGTTTGCACAACTATGGAAAATTAGTTAGTTGAAGTTTTCTCGTAATATACCACATGCTTCGCCTTCCTGCATTTTGATTTTTATAAAGTTTCAAAATGAATAAGACCCATCGTGTTTGACTGGTAAAATTTTGACAAAGATTTTTTTTTTTTTTTAATTTCCTAAAGATAATGTCGATTGAAATTCATAGCTAACCTATTTCTAGGAGCGTAACATTACTGTTATGAATGAATGAAATGTACGAAAATCGTGTGAGTTGTTACGGAACGGTGGAAAGAAATTGAACCGTGAAGAGTCATGAACATGAATCATCACCAACGATTCGAAGAATCGTATCGATAATTAAAATGAATTCATCGAATCACCATCTCGAATTTAAAATAGATTTTTCCATGCATTACTACAGCAGTTCTTGGTAAAAGTTTTTATTAAATTTTATTTGTTGATAAAGATCTTAAACCCGCCGGGTTGGTCTAGTGGCGAAAAATGGTTTTGGCGTCTTCCCAAATCAGCTGATTTGGAAATCGAGAGTTCCAACGTTCAAGTCCTAGTAAATTCAGTTATTTTTATACGGATTTGAATTCTAGATCGTGGATACCGGTGTTATTTGGCGGTTGGGTTTCAATTAACTTCACATCTCAGGAATGGTCGAACTGAGACTGTACAAGATTACACTTCATTTACACTCATACATATCATCATCTGAAGTATTATCTGAAAGGTAATTACCGGAGGCTAAACAGGAAAAGAAAGAAACGTCGATAAAGATCTTATTTATAACTTGCAAACTATTTATGAATCTTTAAAGAATAAATTAGCTTGCCGAGAAAAAAATGTTTTATGAAAGGTATTTAACTCATGAAGCGTTCCGATAATTGGCTGAACGTTTGCTGTAATTAAAAATCTTTATAATTTGGTCTTAACTTTGAAGATGATCAGTGTATAAACAACTTCCTATTGTTTTAATATCTGCTTATTACTCGATAGGTATTCTTATATAAATACTAAATAAAATAAACAGTATATAATCACACACAGAATATCCTATTTTAGTTTTTAATAACTTTTGTAAGGTAAGAGAACTTTTTTAAAATTAAAATTTGAGCGAAATGACAATAAGATCGTTTCTGATAACAGATAAAAGTTTGTAAAAATATTTGAACAGACTACTCTTGCCAATATTGCCATGTTTATTCAAATTTTTTTTTATTCTTATGAAAATCTATATGCTGGGAGAAATTAAAACTTGATAAAAGTGTAGAATATGAGAGAATGAATTCATAAAATGTCTCAATTCCAAACATGCGGAGTACTATAATAGATATGAAGATAAAGATTTGGAGTAGAAAGTTAGAATAACAGTATCAGTGCAATCTTTCATCCATTGTGAGGACTTATTTGTTTTGTTATTTTCATTCATTCATTCATTTTGGCATGTACGTTCTATCATGAAACCCATTTTTATTTTAAAAAAACTACAAATTTTCCAGGAAAGGGAATTTGACCCCATAAAGATTATATTTAAAAAAAATTTCATCGCAACTCTCTTGAAAGTTTGAATCGTATGTAAAGAGTAAAGTATCTGCTAGATATTGGTATTATGTGCATTTTAGTAGTGCATTGAAGACTCGGAACCGATAAACCTTTATATCAGGGCGAGAAGCATTTAGCCAAAAAGCTTATTGGAAACATCTGCGGTGGATTGAGAACCCCCAAAGAGATCCACATACGGTCGCTCCTCACCAGACCACAATTGAGGCTTTATAGGCCTCATATTCCCAGTGTGAACCGTTTAAGATTTTATTTATCCCAAAAAAGCGTAGAAAAAGTACGGGAATAAAGAAAAGTGATGGAAAGGACTTGAGGAAGAACTGAAAACATGAAAGCAATCCCACCCGGAGGACAGCTTCAAGGCTTTACTTCCAGCCAGCAGGTTCCCAACCCGCCTGCCAACCCCTCGACAGAACGGAGCTGTTTTATCGGGGATAGAAAAAGCCCTTCACTGATCAAGCAGTTTGTATCGATCGGCTGAAATACCTAGTAATGCAGTATTTTACTCTTCAGTTACAAATTAAGATCGATCTTGTTGTGTGTGTGTACGGTCGAATGTCTGCAGTTCAGTAGGCGGCTATTTCCTCAATGTGACAATTCCTAGGATAGGTCAGGGTTTTCTGTAGTCATGGCTTGATTAGACGTTTATTTTCTTTGTTTGTAGTTTTCCTTTTATTCTTTTCACAATATTGTATATGCATTAAAGTGTTTCTTTTAGAATAAAGAAACCTCATTTTTACGGTATTTTAACAACATACGCTATTTTTTGAAACATTTTTTCTTTATAAAATTTGATTTTTTTGTCAAATTTCAGTAAATCAGTTTGTCAATAACTACAACATTAATTTGATTATTTTTCATTGTTAGGTTATAAACCTTTCAATTCAAATTGATCGTAAGGATCTTGTAGCTTTTAGTCCGTGATGAATAATGTAAATTACGAACTGAATTTCAAAAAAAAAGTTGTTAGATTTTCATATTTATTCTTTTATACTTTTATCAGGTTTTAAAGCAAAACTGAGTTATTAAATAAATATTTACTCGATGGATAACAAAAAAGAGAATAGCTGCATTGGCTCCTAATATTATGTAATATATGTATGGCTTATAATGTAATTTTAAATGCACGGTGTATAAACGAATCTTTTGTAGATATAACGGTTCATTGACATTATGTATGATCAATAGTTTACCTTTTACCTTACTGTTGATGTACCTTGTGCAACAACTACAAGTGCGTCAACTCACCATTAACCGAATTTGACTCAGTTTTTATTCCCGATTATGGTAATATTTATTCTTATCTCGATATTAGATAAAGTTTTTTCCTCATTATTATATAAGAGACGAAAAGTATTCATAATGCGGTTGTATTGCAGAAGGTACTATGCAAAAGCGGTATTGACTGAACACTTTTCTGTATAGAAATTGTAAAACTAGTCTAGTACTTTGTGCCACTGATCTGTAAATATCCTATTCGTATTTATTTTACTATACAAATATTTATCCGCGAAAAAGAGAAATATTTTTTTAACGGTCATTTTCTAAAATTACGACCAGACCTCGATTTTCTATTAAGTTCTTTCTTGGGAGTCTGGTTGTTGTTTAGTTAAATACTTAACATAAATCATATAATTCTTAGAATGATTAAAGATATTCTTACGGAAGTCTGAGTACCTGTTGTTAGGATGTTCTTCAATATGTGGAGGAACAAGTTGCGTCGTATATTCGTATTGGAAACGCAAACATCAGAGATCTTTTGCTTTCATCTCTGAAATTCTGGTTACCAATAGGAGATGGAGTTTGCTGTTTTTAAAACATTTTTTTTGCTTTTATGTATACATTTTTACGAATTTCGTGATTTTTTTTTGTAAAAATTGCCTTTTTTTCAAGCTTGCACTGGTTTATATCTTTTCATTTTATTGCGTTATGTTAGAATTAATTTACGAAAAATAATTTTTCTAAATTTGGAGATATTTGTAATGTTGATATTGACGTATTCGAGGTAAGTTTGACCGATAAGGGAACTACTGTTTGTATGTTACACGCTATCAACGAATGTTTGTAGGAAATCTTAACATGTAATACTAGACAGACTTCCTTTTCCTGTTTAGCCTCCGGTAACTATCGTTTAGATAATACTTAAGAGGATGAATGAGGATGATATGTATGAGTGTGAATGAAGTGTAGTCTTGTACATTTTCAGTTCGACCATACCTGAGATGTGTGGTTAATTGAAACCCAACCACCAAAGAACACCGGTATCCACGATCTACTATTCAAGTCCGTGTAAAAATAGCTGGCTTTACTAGGACTTGAACGCTGGAACTCTCGACTTCCAAATCAGCTGATTTGGGAAGACGCGTTTACCACTAGACCAACCCGGTGGGTTTACATGTAATACTAGTCATTCCTAAAATTAACGAAGATATCTCACACGATCCCACGCTGTACTTATTTTTCTACATGTTTTAACATATAGAAAAATGTCTCACTTTCTTTGAAAGAGACGCATAATTGTTATGATTTCCTATTTCCTTATTCTGTGATCTAATTCTGTTACTGTAATGTAATGAGCACGACAATCCCACCGAATTACAGCACATAAGGACTGGTCTCTAAGATTAGTGAATCTTGTATCAAGGTACTTTACATCCGTTAAAAATTCGTATAAAGATTGGATGATGTATAGAGAAAAGCAGCATATGTTATGTACTTCTGTAATATAAATTCTCTCGCGTTATGTATACTCCTATTCAGTAACTGAAATAAATAAACTTCTGAAAATGGGGAATCGATGCCAAATAAGAAAAAGAAACGTTTAAAAAAGGACTTGAAAAATTTCATTATGTAGTTGTTTCAGCAACAAGATTATGGTCATATTGTATTCTAGGAAGGAAGGGACAGCACAATTATTTCAATCCACTGACACGATCATACCTCGCGTGATGGTATAAAATAAAAATGAATTATACTTTTACATCGATTTGATCCACGGGTTTGCAGTATCACAGAACAGATTTCATTACAATCAATCGTGCAGCTTCTGACCGATGAGGGGGTGGTTCTTTATATTTTATTCATGGTATCTCCTTTATATATTTATATTCATCATTTTGATTGCAGTTTTTGAGATTGTCGATTATGGATTAGAGATTTTGTCTCGATTAATTTTTTATTTTGAACAAAACGTTAATAGAGTAAAAAAAAAAAATACTTTTAACCGTTTGAAAGTTGTTTTAATTTTTATCGGTTGATTAGTTTCATAAAACAAAGGTTTTTCTAAAAAAAAAACTAAGGTTCATTGATTGACCAAATTTCAATCATTGGTTTCAGACGTATTTAAAGTTATTTCTTATATGAAAGAATTATTTCTTATATATCGTTTAACTTTTAAAAATTAGTTGCCTTTTGCTTAACTATGAGGTTTCAATAACAGCCTTAATAACAATTGATTCTTTGCCGCGAAGCGAAATGTTTTTTTCATGTGCTATGAGGGAATAATGAAGAAGGCTATGTTACAGTGAACCGCTTTTACTTTACAATAGAATAATGAACTTGTTAAACTCAACATAAAAAAATTTTTCTCCTTTCCATGAGTGTACTTGTATTATTACCCTTGAGGATTGTGAATAGGTGGTTAAGACGTAATGAAGAGCTATGTACATATTTCTTAAAGGTTTTATATACTCGTGGTTTTTTCTTCACCAGTTGTTTAAAAAATTTGTCCTATATCAGGATAACAAAAGTAGGCTACGTGTGGAATCGATGTTCAGCTGTATTTCACGTGAAATATTTCCCTCGGGCAGGTTTTTTATACTGTATTTTCATAATTATTTAATCATAATTTTTTTTCCACCATCTTTTTATTTGTTTCCATTTTACTCGCGTTTGCGTTTATTTACTTTTTATTTATTTTATGAAACAACTGGTTGTAAGCCTTGTTAAGTCTCTGTAAATATCGTCATGAGAATGCTGCTACGAAGTGTCGTTAATTAAACCACATCTCAAAATATTCTGGTATTATTGACATTTAAATCCACGTAAAAATAAACTGAATAACTGATGAAGGTCACCGTATTGCAGGGACTTATCTTCAGTGAATCATTTCCTCCGATGTTAAGTAGCTCTTTATATTTTTATGTTATTACTGTTAGTTACACTGTGTTTACCTTACCCCGATGCTGCTCATTCTTCTCTCTTTTTCTTTCATTTATTTTTTTCTAAAATTCCGCCGTTTTCGCCGAAAAGCTTTTAACATCTCTTATTTTGGTTTCTTCTAGACCGCTTCAGTAAAAAGCAAAAAAATGTCATACATACTTATAACTTCATAACTTGAAGTAACTTATAACTTATTATAACTTCAGGAAATAACATTTTTAAACTTTTTACGCTGGTTTATGATCACATTTCCATAAAACTGCTTGTTCTTTATAATAAATGTACCTTTCGCTTCAGCAATTCTTTTCTTATATGTGAAGTAAATCGTTTTTCTCACTACCTTTGCTATAATTCTATTTGTATGTTAACGCAACATGCCATGAATGTTCTTAATTTACTTCATTATTCCAGCATTAACCTATTATTATTTTCATTTTGTTTAGTTTTATTTCACAGCCTATTTTATGTACTTTTTATATCACTATTTCTTAATTTTGTCTTAATCAAATCGATTTTCAGTATGATTATTCGTAATAAATTTTGTTAAAAGTATATCCATGAGTAGTGTAATGTAGAGTTAAGAATTGTTATAAGTGGGGAAGAAATACTGTTTGGGAAATTCCCCAAACCGTCAGATTTCATTGTACAATATTCTTTCACCGGCGCTACGGTCAAATGTGAACTTGGCCTCCCGGTTGGGTTTCGTAAAAAGATTCTTATGCGGTAGGGTTGTTAACCCTACGCCTAACCCCCGACTTGGAGGACCAGGGGATTTTCTTATAAGAGCTCCCTTCTCCCGGATAGATCGCTTTTTCTCCAGCTTCCATTGATCTATCTACCCTGAATTCTACTCGGGTTATCTCACTAGCTTCGTCCGTCCCCTCCGCCGATGGGAATGTCTTCCTTTTCCGCCTTCAGGGCCGTTGTGCATCTTCACTGGTTTTTGTCCACCCTGGGTATTTTATTTTCCCAATGCACTTTAACCATAGTTGGCGAGCGTATCCCATCGTCATGGACGGCACTCGATAGCTGCTCCAGCAACAGCCACGGGTTCATTGCACAATTATTATACGACAATTTATTATTAATAAACTTATTTATTTAAGCTTATTTTGAACCGCGTTATTAAGCTTTAAACTCATTGGAACTAGTATAGTATAACTTCCATCCTTCTCAAGATTATTTAATCATCATCCTTTGTTTTAAGTTGCTCTGTCATTATTCATTCATTAATTATTAATGTTCAGGAACGTTTAATGTAAGTGACTTAAAAGACGTTTCGGGAATGATCGGCCTGAATCGGTACAAGACTACATCTCATTTACATATCATACAAATCATTCTCATCTCGTTGGACCATGAGGCGCTTGTTTATTGTTCACTAGTTGAAAGATTGCAACGTGTACAATAGAAAATAATAATAGTAATAAAAATTTTAAGTTACGTAGCGTTTTGTAAAAGTGACATGTGCTGTAATTCTGTTTTAAATTTACGTTTATTCACCGGTAGAGTGAAAAAACTAAATTTTGAACCGTTAAGAACTTTTTTTTAATATAGGTGCTGGGCTCATTACTTTTAACAGTTTAATTTAACCGTCATATACGTAAATCAATTTTGCACCGGAAACTTCTAACAGCTATACTTTTTTACGATCCATCAGTGTAGATATTGTATTTAATTTTTTAAATAAGCAAAATTAGAACAGGTTAATCTTAAATGGGATCATTTCCATCATTATTTTCAGACTTAAATATTTTCTATATTCTTATACCACATTCATTTAATTACCAAATATTTTTCATAAATCATAATTTTACGTAAACAAAATAAAACTAATGAATATTTCATCCGATTCAAAAAATAATAATCCGAAATAGTCGATGCTTTGTGGACATAATAGACAAAGAATCTACCTCGGAGTGGATACCACGTAAGAAATCCATCTGCAGGAGCGAGCAACGGCTTATACTAAAATTATGATTCAAACCAATGACATAAATTACAAATAAACGCTAAATGATTGAGCATGTGTGCGTAACATTTATTTATCTATTTACTAATGAATAATATTCCCTAAATAAGTATCGGAGTATCTATACATTTCAATAAAAGAAATCCACTAAAAACACGTACGTATTTAGGTATTCTGATATTAATACTGAGCGCAGAAAAATGAACTGAATTTTGTTTTTGTATTGTAGTTTTTATTATTTTTCAGGTTTAAAATTGTTGTTATTAAAATTGAACTCTTATTTAATATTGTCGCTTCAGATTTTATGAGCGGCTGTAAAGCGGTATTAACATTTTTAGTGTTCATAGTTTATTGTTTTACAGAGTAACAAACAAAAATCTTTCAAAATGTTAGTAAGCCTAACATTTTTATCATACACGTTGTTCGGATGCGTAGGCGTCAGTTGATTCGTTTCCTACATTCCGAAGAAAGAGATTATATTTTTAAGGGATTAAATGGAATTTTAATAGTCAAAATTTAATGCCTCTTTTATGAAGTTCTCTCATAGGTTTCAAGTTTGATAAAAAAAAATTACTGAATGTTATCTGAGGTTATGACTATGTCAGATAATAAAGGTGATCATCATCTGTATTCATTTGAGAAAAAATGTCGAATGTGAAATTTTGTATCGATTGCGTATTGGTAAATTGCCGATTTGAAAAAAAAAAAGATGACTTGTGTCTTCATATAGACTATTAAACCTGTTTACGTCGTATAAATTCGTGAAATACATTAAACGAATTAATGTAATAATTTAAGACAAACGTACTGTGTATTATTCATCTTTTACCCTCACCAAAAAAAATCAAGCTTTTTTAAAAGGTCGACTAACCAGTTTCACAGAACTAGTGAATCAAAATTATATAATTTCATCGTAGGATACAAGAAAACTGCCGATAAAGATACTATAAAAATTTTCGTTTTTGACTTTCGTGACCTGTTTGCAAGAAATACATTAATATATATATATATATAATGCGTGCGAGGCTAGTGGTGTGACACGGGTTATTTTTTTACATATGTAGTTTGATTAGGAAAGTGTTAATTTCAACGCAAAGCAACGCTTCGAAAAGTTAAAATAAAGACATTAATAAACAAATTATTTTTTATTTGTAAATAATAATATTGATAGAAATTATATAAAAATCTATCACTAAATTATTTATTAATTTTTCATTTTTATTTTTATTTTTAAAAAAAAAAGTTAATGTTTTGTCTAATATTAGTTTACAAAACGATTATTAAAATTTGAATTGAACAAATACAGTATTAGAAATGCATTAAAATCGGTCTCTGATTTAAAAAAATATATTTTAAGTTAAAAATCTCGTGTTATATACTGCAGTTATTTCATGCTTAGATAGTTTAATTCAATTTTATACGTATGTATATATATATATATATATATATATATATATATATATTTACACACATACACATTACATATATTAGCATACTTGTATGATTATTACCGCTTTTTGTTTCCATTTTTTACTTAAATATATCGTTATTTTTTCTTTGGACTTTAAGCAATCGAAGAAAATTTTTAACATGATATTTTTACCAGTTATCAGTTCATACTTTCATGAATCAGTTTTTTGTCCTATTTTAATTTATCTCTCTTAGGTTCTATTAAAGTAGATGCTCATTTTTATTATTATTTCTTCTTGTTTATAAAATGTTTGGCCTTACTAATCGAGTCGTTTTTTATGTTATCTTTGTAAGAGGAATCCAATTTTTATTAACTTTTTGTGAAAATTTCTGATTAATTATTTTTGGAAAAGGTATAGTGCAGTTTGTATAGTTACGCTGCGTAAAATTTTATGCCTTATGTTGGGTGAATAATTGAATTTTCTCACGGATTATTTTTAATTTCTGTTTACGAATAATGCGAAAGTATGGAAATGTTTTTGAATAATTTTATTATTTGTTGCGACTTGTTACAAACTTTCGTTTGTTAATCCATTATTGTAAATTTTTTCTCGTATTTCGGTTGAACTTTATTTATGTGAAATACTTCGTGATACTGTGTTACCTTAAGATTTTCAAGCCTATATGAAATTAAGTATTCCGTAGACTCCTACAAAACTCATTTATGAAGATAGGAGAGCGTACATTTTAGTAACTGTTATTCTTTGTTGGAGAGGACAGAAATTTGTTTATTACTTATAAGATATTTCTCTTCATTTAATGTTCGCCATTTATTGGTAAACAAACAAGGTACTCGAGAGATGTATTGGTTCATTGATAACTTCTAGTCTTTTCTATTCGATTTTCTTTATACTATCTAGTCTATATTTTTCGATTTAAAAGATTTACTATCCAACTTTAAGCTAATTGTATGTTATAACTAGGATTTGAAATTTAACGCTTTCTGTTGGATAATAAAAACTGATAAATTAGATTTATACTGCTATTTATTAAACACGTATTCAAATTTATCAAAAATAAAATTTCTTAATTTATTATTTTGTTTTTATATTAATATTTCATTATTGAAATATCTTTTAATAAAATCTTTTATAAATTTTGATTATAGTTGATAAATGTATATTCAACCCTCAGATAAGCACGGATTCAATCGCTTGAAAATTGAAATGAATTTAGATTTTATCCCATCATTTTTTTGTAATTATTATTAGCATCTATATGAGTAACCGACCGTGCTTTTTTGGATCATAAATTTAATAAGACGCGATTGTTTTATGTACGATTAACCTAATTATATAATTTAAAATGATTAATTTTATTTCACCCGTGTATTTATTTTTAATTGATCTTAAAATACTAAATAAAATTGTAATTCCTTCGCCGTATATCTATCCTAATACAGTTACATATTCACACATTCTAAGTGAGATTATTCTTATACAGGATCTGGGGCTGTCACGACCGATTTCAGTAGCTATCAACGGTTGATCGGGTCAGTAAGAAGAATATTCTAATTTTGATTAAATTTCTTTTAAAAATACGTGATTTAGAAGAACGTGAAAAACTATCAGTTGCAGAACCAATAACTAAAAATAATTTAATACTTTTTTAAATTACATTATAATTTATCTACAATCTTTTCGTGATGAATTGAAATGTGTTGAATATTCCACGTTTCGAGTGTGAAGACACCCACCCGTTAGTATAGCTTTAATTTAGATTTTTTTAAAAGATAATCGTATGATGTTTTCTTCACTTGAGTCATTCAGTTACTATAGACATTTAAAGGTGATATTAAATTAAAACAAAGTATTTTAATTTTTTGCGAATATTCTATAATAATTTATGAATAATTTTTTTTTTAACTTGTTTCGCACTCTCATGTAGATAATTAAATTTTTTTTGTTGCTTATTTTTTATTATTTATTTTTCATTTTACTGAAAGTTTGCGTTTTAAATTTTCATATTCTTGGAAACTGAACAATATGCATTGAATTGAAAAAGAAAAATCTTTATCCTGTATAATAAATACAATTTTATCTATTCATTAGAATAAAAAGTTATCCAATTTTTCTGATATTTAATAATCTGGATGTAACCTGGAATCTACTGCATCTGTAGATCGAATCGAGAAATACGTATAATGGTTAATTTTTAAACATTTTTAAGAGGATAGATAATTATTGAATTAATAATTGGTACATTCGTAATTGTTTTTACGTAATTTCTTTTTCCTCGTTTGATTCCTTCCTCGTTTAATCTCTTGTTTGGAAGATTAAACTTTGAACGGAGAAGTTTGTTTATGAAACTAACCAAATTTTTTTAAAGTAATGCCCACTTTTTCGAAATATTCATTGAGTCACTGTTACGTAAGTACGTATAATGATTTTAGAGCGTAAATAGGGGATATAAAGGAAGGAATATTACACGTTGTATGACTGTTTAATGTTGATTTCTTTCTTTAGGAGCTGACTTTTTTGAATCATCAGTCACTTATGACCTGATTTATAGCGTGTGTGAAAATGCCGTGTCTGACCGGGATTCGAACCCGGAACCTCCGGCGTCTCAGGGTCAGCCGTTCATCCGGAGATCCCGGGTTCGAATCGGGGTCAGGCATGGCATTTTCACACACGCTACAAATCATTCATCTCATCCTCTGAAGAATGCCTAACGGTGGATCCGGAGGTTAAAATAAAAATCTCTCTTAATAGTCATGGCATATTTATTTATTGCTTTTAGAAATTTCTAGTGGTATAAAGGAAGTTTTTTTTTTTTGTTGTATTTCAAGCGGTATTTTGTTTTTGAATTAATTAATTCTTGCTCTTTTTTTATTTCTAAGCATAAATTGTAACACCGTACTGCTTTATAACTAAAACAATATAATTTGACGTAAAAGTGATACGTAAAATTTTTAGTTGAGTAATTTCCTTTTAAGATTAGAAATACTTGAAAACTAAAGAAGTGTAGAAAATTTTGATTTAAGTGTTTCCAATGTTATGTTAATGGTCGAAAGCACTATGTAAAATTAAAAATTTTTCACGTTTTATAGCAGAAGCAAATACAACACAATGATCGCGCCTAGCTACACTGTACGTGTTATATTTTAAGGATGTTAAATTTAATATTAAGCTTGTTATTTTCTCATCTTCATAGATGATTTTAATGTATTTTAACGATATAACTATTATTCATATAAAATAAATATTTTCAAATTATTGACGATTGGGCAGTTACGTATGGTATATCCTTCGAATGTGAGTATTTTACTCCTGCTGTTATTAAACGAAACAATTATTATTGGTATTAAAATTGTAGAGTAGTTTTTTAATACGAAATAACAAAATCTAAATATAATTTTTATATGACCTATGTTGTCAAATCTAAATGTAGAATTTTTTTCTATAAGGCTAATTGCAAATTTAAAAAAAAATGCATATTATTATAGATAGTAGATTTATCAAATCTGTAAGGCATCAATCTCGGGTATGGTCACAACTTCTACGTTACAAAACAAAAAATTAAACATGACCTTAAGTTTCCTACAAAACATGCACGGCTGTAAGTATGAAACTAATTATGAGTAGATCACTTGTAAAGTAAACCTTGACTTGAGTCAAGTTATAACCACACCGGCAAATATTAATTAGATAATAAATATCAAACAGATACTCATGTTTCTTTATCTCTTATTAATTTTTTTTTTTTTTTACCTCAGTAGATTTGTAAGAAATGTTAATTATGTATTTTTGTTATCTATCTTGTATAATCATATTAGAGGTATATCAACAATTTTTAAATATTTTAATTCTGCTAATCAAAATTACTACTAACGGGATTCATTTTATACTAAATATTAGTCAAAAGCATTGGCAGCAGCGTCAAACAAATGTACAATGAATATTTAAATTCTACATCAGTACAGAGTGATAACATTTGCTAGTCACCTCATCAAAATCTACTAATGTTGACAACAACTTTGATAATTCTTCACGTAATCAAAAAAAGACGACATTGTAACTCACTTGTACATGTCATTAAATATATACATAAAACAACGAATACTAAATAAATAGACCCGGATTCAAATCCCACACTTTTCGACTACGTTCTACTTAAAAAAAAAAAAAATCCAATAACCTGTTGTCATTAGAATGATAACAGCACCAATCATTAAAGATGGTCGCAAGACGACTGAAAACGTTTTAAAGTAAATGAAAAAGTTTTATTACCAAATTTGGTTCGATTTTGTGTTTTAAAGTTTATATTAAATTAAAACATAATTTACGTTATTTAAAAAAAAAAAAAAAAAAACTGATTAAGAGATTGAGTAATACTTATGAAGCATTTATTAAGACATAACATAAGTGACTACATTTAAAATATTATTTATTGCTATTAATTATATTTCAACTTAGGTAAATAGGATGTATCCCGAAAAGTTAAATTTATAAATTTCAAAATTCTCTCTCTCTCTCTCTCTCTCTCTCTCTATATATATATATATAAATATATGTATATTTCAATATTTGCATGTAGGAAATAAATAAAAAATCACGGCTAAAACCTTCGTCTCGTTATCTTTTTTGAATTCTGTTTATCTAAAGTTTTAAAACCCATTTAAAGTAAAGGTAGCGTAAACAAAGAAGACTTACATTGGGTAGGATACATTTAGATTTGTTTCTGATACTACAGTGCGGGTTAATCGAGGACAAGCTAGATCACCATCAAAAACGTTATAAGTTTAACCCGTAGCATAATATTTTATAACAATTCTAATATTTGAATTTTTTAACTAATTATCGTTATTTTGATGTATCAAAATACCGAGAGTGGAATGGAGGCGATTTTTTTTTTGCATGGCTTAGAGATAATTTTGTTTTATTTGCTTGAAATTTATTTGGGTTATAATATATCTATAGTTTTGTTCAGATTAGTTTTAGGTAAGATTTAACTAGCTTGTAAACGTAAGACCGGAGTAATAATGCAATATGTATTAATAACAGTTTCTCCATTAATAATGTTTTGACTCGTAGCTTGTAATCTGTTGTAAGCGTGAATTTATTTTATTTTTCGTTGAATTCGTAGCAAATAAAATAAAATTTAGGTTTGAAATATTTCTGTTTAATTATGTCTTTCTCAAACACACAAACAGCACGCGTGTGTTAAATAATTAGTTATATCAACCAGTTATGTATTACACAATTTATAAATATAAAAAGTGACACTATTGAAAAATAAATCATTTTCAAGATATTGATATAATACTAAGCTACATTCAGTGTTAGGAACTGATAAAATTACATTAAAATAATTCCTTCAAGTTACAAAATTATCGATCGTATTCTCGTTGAAAAGATATCCGAAAAGTTGCAATTTATTACAGCTTAATGCTATTTAATAAATTCAGATGTACACTTTTAGCAATATATTGAGGAGGAGTATTTTCAAAGTCAAGTTTCTGTGGAAGAGGAAAACTATTTTACACGATATCTCATGGTACTTTGTAGAGTAGTTGTGCGTATCAATACCCGACTTTTACGAAAAGAGATTATTAAAAGTATAATAACTGCAGAAAGTCAAAGTGCGGGACTGTCAGGAGTCTACATCCTCATACAACTCCCTGAAGGATGTTTGTGATATTTGCCGGTTCTAATTCTTATCAGACGTTCTGCATGGCAGAAATATCTCCATATAATAACATCGTAATAAATAATTTATTCTTCATATGCGTGATATACAGAAATCATTTTTTTGAAAGATATCGTAAAACCGCATTTAACTTTTTGTAAAGATTCAAGTTCGTCATTAATTTCATCTCATTAGGTTCATTTCGGTTTTCAGTCCACTCGTATACCCCAAAACTCCATGAAATCCTGTTACATTAATTTATGATGCGTAGAAACAAAAATATATTTATCACACAAGCTTTTATCATTATCTTTTAGTATGAAATTTACGTAACAGGATTTATCTAGATTTACTGATAACTCTTTAACTAAAAAAAATGAGCACCGGTCCCATAAAATGGACAATCCTTAATAAGTTCCATTTTCTTTGTTAGCGACCAAAAATATTGCATCATCAACAATTTACAAAAGAAATGGTGTAGGGAAGATGATCTACAAACGTAATTAATAAATAACAGCATGTTATTTATAACATGCTGTTATTTATTAACTCATGAATTTAATAACTGCTGTTATTCAATAACTCATGAAAGTTTAAAGCTGTGATAAAAGAATCTCTAAGCGGTAGTTTGTGGTATTGATAGGTTGAATTTTTAATTTCATGGTCTTTTGAGAACCTTATCTCAAATTTTAATATCGGGGCCCTTTACACCCCGTAAGTGTTGTGTGTTGTACTTGTCTTTTGTGTCTTAATGTTTTGTGTAGTTTGTGTTTTTAAATAAAATGTAAGGGCTCTTTACACCCTTACATATGACGATCCAGATGGTGATAGTAATTTCTTTTAAAGAATGTGACGAGGGCTAATGACCTTAGCAGTCTATGCCCGTAAAAACTCAGATAAAAAAAATAAAAAAATAAATAACAGCGAACCAAGAATGAATCTTATCTTATCTTTACAACTTACAATTTTAGTCAGAAAAAAATTAGGCGTTATTAATATATTGTTTTATATTTAAAACTTCCCCAAAGAGGAGCTAACGAATCAAAGTAAGGCTATATTTTTGAATCAAATGCCTTTCGTAGATCGCAAAACAAAACTACTTTCCTTAATCCTTTTATACCCTTGACCAAGCTGTTGCAATATCTCGTCAACAACGAGATATTGTAACGTTAATGGTAAATTTACTATTAATTTTAATCCAAATTGATAAATAGACAACACATTATTTTTATTAAAAAAACAAATCGATTAATACTTCACAAACAATATTGTCTAGAACTTTTGATATTGTTGAGAAAATAGCAAGGGAGTGATAATTTTCTACGTAACTTTCGCTACCTCTTTTACTTGCCCATTTATTTTAGAATAGTATCACTTTGGATATTTTGAAAACATAAGCGTAGATTTTAGAGGAGAAAGATCTATTAAAGAAATCTTCAACAGCGGTACAACAACTCATTTATTGAAAATAACACTTTGAGTATACTACCTTTCTTTATTTTTCCTGTTTAGCCTCCGGTAACTACCGTTTAGATAATTCTTCAGAGGATGAATGAGGATGATATGTATGAGTGTAAATGAAGTGTAGTGTTGTACATTCTCAGTTCGACCATTCCTGAGATGTGTGGTTAATTGAAACCCAACCACCAAAGAACACCGGTATTCACGATCTAGTATTCAAATCCGTGTAAAAATAACTGGCTTTACTAGGACTTGAACGCTGTAACTTTCGACTTCCAAATCAGCTGATTTGGGAAGACGCGTTAACCACTAGACCAACCCGGTGGGTTTGAGTATACTACCTGGTATTTTATTACTCACAAGACACCATTTTATTTAGTCTGTCATTCAAACAGTGGATTGCATATTTTCAGGATTACTTTTTAAAAAAAATAATACAATAATTTTCAGTCCTGTCAATTTAAAATCAACTGTTGAACGAACATGTTCCCGAAGGTATGTCAACGTTGACGTGATTCGTTGATTCAGCCCAGTAATTACTGAATGTATCCCCAAATCGTATAGAAATCTCAGATTAAAACCTTTTTTTAATAGGATATTTGTGAATCGCAGGACGCAATAAATCATTTTTCACCACTTTCCTCGCGGTTTTAACTTTGATTTTATCCATATTTGATTCAATTTGTTTCTGACAATTAGGACTCTTCAATTCTTTTGTAATTATTAACTGTGTAAATCGATATTTAATATGTTTAAGCTTAATGTTAATATTAAGGTTTTTTAAAAGCTACTTTTAAAGAATTATAAACGTACTTGGGGAATACGCCTTTTTAAATATCGAATTGTAGTATAGCTCATGTTTACTTATTCATGTAAGTAAACATTCATGTTTACTTATAATTTTATAGACATATTGTCACTATTTTACTCTTATGATTTTAAAATTAAGGTTTTTTATACTTTGTGTTGTAAGTGGATAATACCATTCTATTATTTCACTAGTTATTATAACAGAATTAGTGATGCAATTACTTTACTTTTATTTCTGATCTGAATGAAGGGTAAATTATTTACCTGATTTCCAAGTAAACGTCTGTGGGTTTAATATAAAATAAGTAAATATTAATTTACCACCGGGTTGGTCTAGTGGTGAACGCGTTTTCGCAAGTAAGCTGTTTTCGAAGTCGAGAGTTCCAGCATTCAAAGTAGTAAAGGAAGTTTCCTTTACTAGGATTCGTATGAAAGTAACTACTTTCATACGAATTTGTATATTAGATCGAGGATACCTGTGTTCTTTGGTGGTTGGATTTCAATTAACCACACATCTCAGAAATGGTCGGTCTGACACTGAACAACACTACACTTTACTTACACTCATACATATCATCCTCAATCATCCTCTGAAGTAATACCTGAACGGTGATTCCCGGAGGCTAAACAGGAGAAAAAGGTAAATTTTAATAGAACTTAATAATTAAATTACAAGCTAATTTAAATTAACTAGTATAAAAATGTGATTTATAAAAGAGACATACTGTAATAGATAAATAAAAAGTATGGCGAATGGAAAATTCTAAAGATTATGTACTTCAATGTTGATGTAAGGAAAAGGAGAAAAGAGAGACCTGAAAGTAGTAATACCTCCACCCGTATCCTCATCTGCAGTACTCATCTACAGCGAAGTGAAAAAAGAAGAAATATTACAACCGATCTGGTTGAATGCTAATAATGCAGTTGTGTTGTACTATTATTGCACTGTTAAAGTACGAATATATTGAAATGGTTTTTGAACGTGACTATTTCCTTTCATCTTATTGAGTTTTACTGAGAATACGTAAAATAGATGCATCACAATAATAGAGAAGATGACTGGCTATATAATATTTAATGAAACTTTAAAATATAACAGTGGAAAAATATTAAAAAATATATTTCATTCATTTTATAAAGCTGTACTCTGCATGTTGATATGTCATTTTTTCGTCTTAAACTCCTCGATAACTTAGCTCTATAAATGAGAATTTATTATTATAAGAGTACCTCATTTTTTGGAAACAAAAATAAAAATTACATTTAACAATACGTTTACTATGTAGATTCACTTAATTGGTTGGGGAGGGAATAGAAATTGGATAATATAACAAAAAAAATAAAATAAAATTGCTCTTCTTTTATTATAACCTTTCAATTAATCGTATCAGAATTATTATACTCGAAAAACTATTATTTATTAAAATGTGTTGTTTTATTACTTATGATAAACTAATTTAAATATGCCACCCGCTAGAGCGTTGTATTTGCTTTTAATTTTGCAAATAGGGTAAATCTAAAAAGTATTCTTTAAAAATACTGTTTCTGTTTTTTATGAATTTCTCCAAATGTGTAATTATTATTATTATATTTTATTAATTTTGAAATTAACTGTATCGATACTCAGCTTAACTAATTTTTGGTCTATAGCATAATGTAAACAAATTTTAAAGGTTGGTCATAAAGCGCAAAAAAATGTAAGATTAAAACATTGAACTCAGGTATAACTCAGATTCTTTGCAACAAATAAATTAAAATACGAAAAACTATAGAATGTTTCATACGCAAAAAATATTTCCTAGTGTTAAAGAAAAAGAATGGTTTATTTTTTCAAAACAATATACATTTTTTATACTTAATCATAAACTAACAAAAGATATTCCCTTACTTAACGAACAAATAAAAAAAAATAGTAAGACTTTATAGTATAAATTTACTCAGAAATTTGTATTGATGAAGCTAATAGTTAACAGAAATATACACGTGTTTGTAATGATACGTAAAAATAAAAATTAAAATAAATTTTACAAAATTGTCATTTGGAAAAATATACATACCTAATAAAGAATAAGAAAAATTTCTATCTTTCTTATGAACGGACATTATTGATTTATTATATATGGAATTGAAAAAAAAATTGAATCGTTTGCATACAGGTTAAAAATCAAACCCACCGGGTTGGTCTAGTGGTTAACGCGTCTTCCCAAATCAGCTGATTTGGAAGTCGAGACTTACAGCGTTCAAGTCCTAGTAAAACCAGTTGTTTTTACACGGATTTGAATACTAGATCGTGGATACCGGTGTTCTTTGGTGGTTGGGTTTCAATTAACCACACATCTCAGGAATGGTCGAACTGAGAATGTACAACACTACACTTCATTTACACTCATACATATCATCCTCGTTCATCCTCTGAAGAATTATCTAAACGGTAGTTTCCGGAGGCTAAACAGGAAAAAGAAAGAAAAGGTTAAAAATCAAGCTACTACTCTAAATAAAGCTTCAACCTCTTCAAAACTCAAATAAATAACCAAATATTCTTCAAGTGCTTTATAGATAAATTTTTATTTTTTTTTAGTTGGAGTTAAGTTAAAAAATTTGTATCTTAGGTAAAGAAAAGTCTCTCCGAACAGGGTAAAATTTTATTTGGGAACTCGCAACACAACCTTAACAATTTATCTAGTAATCTTAGGAGGAAGTATTTTCATATATTTATTACATCACCCTCGTTACCACACCTCCTAAAAAATATATGTAACACCTAAATTTAAAACCCGTATAAGCAATATTTTGTTTCTCATAAGTAGCCCTAAAGAATTATTCTACCTCTTTTCTCCACCGATCAAATCTTATTCTCAACTGCAAGATGGACCACAGAATTTTATTTGGCAATAACATGATGCGCCTCCTCGTAGGCTTAACTCTGTACGAGATCGATTGCATGACGTTTTCTCCAACCGCAGGATGGGCTGGCATGAACCCGATGATTAAACTTGTTTGTGGTGGCCTCCAAGATCATCAGATCATGTGATTTTTTCCATTGGAATTTTAAAAAAGGATCTTGTGTATGTGACTCCGCTACCTAGTGACCTACCCGATTTGAGGCACAGGATTGAAGCAGTTGTCGCTTCCATTACACCAGATATGCTGGTCAAAGTATGGGACGAACTCTCCTATCGGTTGGATGCGTGCCACGTAACAATAGATGCTCACATTGAACAATTGTACAGAAAACCTAATATTTTATATGTGATTTATTACTGTAAGTCAAAGGTAATAGTTATTAAATATTTTTAACAACCCGGTATCCTTTATTGTAAACCTTTATATACTTCGTGTATATATATATATATATATATATATATATATATATATATATATATATTATTGGAACAGACTTAAAATCATTATTTTTTGTTTTAAAAAATGTTTCTTTCAAAATTGTAACTAAAATTCAGCTAAAAAAACAAACAAAAAATCGATTCGTCATTACTAGTCGTTGCTGATGCGACAAATAATATGAATTATAAATTTAATTAATAATATATATCATATGGAAATTTTTTTGTAAGAAATTAAAGATAACAGATATTACACATTTTAAAGTTGAAATAAATATTATAATATATTACTCTAAGAATACATAAATTGAATAATAATACAATAATATACTTGAATAAATAACAAGAATTACACAAATAATTTTTTTTTGTATTTAAAAGCCGAAAAAAATTATTTGGGCATACTCTAGTTATGAACAACAATTTGTTATGCGTGTTAAAAAGTTAAAGCCTGAATGTCTGTCTTTCTGTCTTGTTAGGACTTTCAAAGAAACAAACAACAAATTGTACAGGATTCAAAAACGAAAACTAATTAAATCAAAAGAGAACTGGAGAGAAAATTTTAATAAAAATATTAAAGATACAAAGAAACAATGGGAATCAATTAATGACATTATGCGGGTTGCTTTAAAATGTAATGTATTAGTTCTATCTAGAAATAACTCATTAATAACTGAGAAAGCAGACGCCGCCGATCTATTTAATTATTATTTTATAAATATACCGATGGAACAAGTAAACCCGATCCAAGCCCCTTTGTTAGCTGAATTACCTCATATAATTAACTCTTAAAACCTTATTATACTAAGCCTTACATGTATTACTTTATTGGATGCAATGATATAAATACTATTTCTTTTTTTTTTTTAAAGTAGCGTAAATAATGTCCTATAATTCTTTCGATGTTTTAGGAACTGTTTTATCTGTTTTATATCTACGCAGACAGTGGAAAAACAAAAAAAAATATTGTATATCCACAAGTATTACAAAATTAAACTTCTATGAAACGTATGCTTGTTTTGTTTCTCATTTCTCATCCATGCAACCACAATGTGCCACAGCGAAGCGAGGCGGGTACAGCTTTTAATTAGAGGGTCCCTCATTAGGAAAAGAGTATTAAATTATTTTAGTTGTTTTACAAAATACGTTTTGTACATTAAAAATTAAAAATTGGGGAAGAATTTTTTTTTTCAATTTTTGGGTTTCCATACTGAAGGGAAAACATTCGGGTAAAATTAATTTTTAAGAAAAATAATCGCTGCAAGTGGTAATAATTTACAGAAGGACGTTTTAAAATAGTTTAAAAATACTAAAAAAAAATACAGCCATAATTCTAGATAAACAAAGTTGTAATTTTCTAGGAAGGTGTTGGAAATCTTTGACTAATTTTTTTTTTCAAAAAATATTAAAGATTAAGGCGCTATCAAAAAATTAAGATTTTTACATTTTAATTGCAGTGGGTAACTTGTGTGATGGATTTTAATTTAAAATAGTCTCAAAACAATTTTAAAAAAATATTTTTTATAACCACAAACCATTACAGAAGTTGGGCGAAAATGTTAATAATGGTTGAAGTGTATTGATGTAGAAAATATAGATGCAAATAAACTCACATAACTTCCTCGTCTGAAGCTAGATATAGTTTCTTTCTTTTCTATTTTGCCTCCAGAACGACCGTAAGGTATTACTTCAGAGGAAGAATGAGGATGATATGTATGAATATAAAATGAAGTGTAGTCTTGTAAAGTCTCAGATCGACCAATCCTGAGATGTGTGGTTAACTGAAACTCAACCACCAAAGAACTCCGGTATCCACGATCTAGTACTCAAATCCGTATAAAAGTAACTGCCTTTACTAGGATTTGAACCTTAGGATTCTCGACTTCGAAATCAGCTGATTTGCGATGACGAGTTTACCACTAGATCAACCCTATTCAACTTTTATAAGAAGTTTTTGCTGAAGAGTCTCAGTAAAGATTTGAAATTTTATTTCGGTCAAAAACCTCCACTCCTTTTTCCAATTTTTCTAAAAATGTAATACATTTTCCCGAAGGTAGTACCTGTCTACCGAGTTGGATGAAAATCGGTCAACTTAATTCAGAGTTATAAGACCAAATACAAGTTAACATACATGACATACGTGCGTACATACGCACGAACATCCGTCTAACAAAGTAGATATTTTCTACTTGGGAGCATTGGAATGAAATAACTTAGCAGATTATTTAATTTATTTAAATCTATTTTTTTAATCGGCCTTTTTTTAAATATTACCTTCTTAAGGCATTAACCTAACAAAGACCAATTTTTTTTAGATTTTCTTCTGACCAATCTGTATACTTTTCCGTTACAGCTATAGCAGCATATATCGGTATATCCGGGAAAGTAAAAACTTACTTTAAGTCAAAGAAATATTTTCTCAAGCATCTACAGTAGTCCTTTGCGCCTAAACGTAATGTAGGATTGATCTGAATCCATCCCGATGGAGTGAAGTAGTAATTTTCCGAAGCCATTCGTTGTTAAGTACGTCGTGTTTATTTATACTCTTTTGAAAAGCGGAAAGCAGTTTTAAAAGGCTTAATTTTATCGACATCGATTGGCTATAAAACTGATGTCAACTTACCGCACCCTAAATTAAACCACAGAAATTAAATTATGCGACGCTTTAGCCATACTAGTTTAATTTAAGCTGTTTGCAGCAGTTTAGCTCATTCTCTACGATGTTTTCGCTTAAACATTGAACTTTTAACGTTAAATTTAGGAGTCTTGCTATTAAAGAGAAACTTATTAGATCGATGATTTAATACCTTCAATAGTTATTTGTAATGTCGGCCTGACTAATGCTAACCTTTACCGCTACTTTACGGCTATTAATATTTATTAGTAATATTAATAGTTTTATTTGGTATCCCTATTTTTTATTTTTTTCATCACCGGCCACAGTAGAACCACATAGAATAGTTAATTACTGGCTATTGTTTATAGCTGTTTGTTTATATGACAGTTTTATTATTAGATATTTTCAATCGTTCAACGGCTTTTCGCTGTGAAGTTTAAAAGCTAATTGTAGTAAACTTGGTATCTTATTCGTATTTTTAAAACGATAAACTTTGTAAATGGAGGAAATTGTAACATTAATATCGCTGTGTTGTTTTTAATGAACCAAAATGTTTGTTAATATAATTGAATTATCTAGATATGTACGGTGTTCTAAAAAGTTAAGTAGTGGTCATGAATTCAGTACAGATTAGAATATTGTTACTTTCTTGTGTCTGATACCATTTAACGATGATTTAAAAGGAGAGAAAATTATTGAAGTAAATTTAAAATTTTAATAATTTAAGTGCAAAAGAAAAGAAATGAGTTCAAATTAAGTGCCAAATTTTTCAAGATTTATTTTTATCATTCTCTCGGTAGGGAAGTTTTAAAATTATAGAGATATTACAAAATTTTACACTACTTATTTTCTCTGTTTTACACTGGGAAACGTTAAGGATAAATTTCGACAAGCCGGTAGATAGAAGGGAAATGGAATGCATTCCTTCACGGAATATTCCACTTACCTCCTTGAATTTTATTATTGATTAATGATAGTCATAAACCTATTCGTTGACGGGATATCATTTGGTATTAATTAATTTTTGAATTTTTGTGCTTCGTAGAAGCAAACAATTTATGCTCCTTCTAAGCAGGAGCATACTCACGCCCATCACATTTTCAAAACTGAGATATTGCAGAAAGCAATGAAATATCGTTTCATATTAAAAACTATACATACATTTTGAAAAAATTTCATTCTAACTGTTTTTGTTATATTGTTATTCAAGTATAAACAATAATGATTATTAATTTATTAAATTTAATACAAATTGCGAAAATTAATAAAACAGATAAATAGTTAATATAATGCACAGGTTGAAGCAATCCTTGAGAGCAGTATGAAAACGCATGAATGGCATCTGGGTTTAGTCGACACATTTTTATTTTACAACAGATTACAATTAATTTATAATATATATATATATCCTTTTAAATTTTTTTGTTCTTTTTTTTGAAAAGAAAACACAATTGGAATCCTGCATTATGGAAAGCACACCCAACATATATACTTACAAAACGTTTTTCTACTTACAGCTTTTGTTTATTTTTCCATTCACATTTAGTACTTTCTCAGATACCTTTGCTTTTTTTCTCCATGAGGATTTTTAAAATTAAAAACACAACGTAATAAAACTAAAACTGTATGTAGATATGTTTACCATCTTTGTCCCTGATATAAAATTTATATGACTATAATTTTTTTACAAGAAACTATATTTTATCTCAGAAGTATTGTAAGTATACTTTTAATATTTTATATTATTTATTTTATTAAATTTTACATAAAAAAAATAAATAAATAAAAGTCTTCAAGAATTAGATCTGCCTGCCCCGAAGATCCTTGAAAAGGGAATGGGATGCGGCGCCCCTTGGTTACGCGCGTCTCCAGAGATCGTATACTTACAATCTGGAAGTCGTAAACAGGACACAGGTTTTCAGTCTGCTAGAGACCAATTTAATAACATGGCTAAGAAGTACTATGGGTAGTGTACCCATATATAGATGAGAGTGTCTCATCTACACAGACGGGTCTGTCTCGGCCGACGGATGTCGCTGTTCTATTGTACTTCCTGACACCGAGATATTATATAAAATTAATGCCTGTTCTTCTGTGTACTTTTGCGAGGCCTTTGCAATTTACTTCGCCTTGAAAGTTATTGAAACCCACAGCGATGACAGCTTTCTAGTAATTACCGACTCTAGGAGTGTACTTGAGAGCTTGAGCTGCAAACGTTCTGAATCCATCGTCCAGATTATTCATGATATACTTTCAAGGATAAATAAGACTGGTTCTGGTACGGGTTCCTGGCCACTGTGGCATCCTTGGAACGAACGGACCGATGAGGCTGCCAAGAGAGCTACAATAAATGGCATCCTAGTGCAATCGAAATGTGAGAGAGACTTCATGAGATTAGTGCATGTAAAATTTCGGGCTCAGTGGAATAGGTTCTGGCTGCTGAGTCTTCACACGGCATTACATAACATCCGGGAGAATGTGCTCGAGAAACCTCTTTCCCCGAGCAACAGAAGAGACCAAGTCATCTTAACTCGGCTAAGGATTGAACACACCACATTTATTTGATCACGCTCATCTATTTGATTCTCCTCAGATCAGTGAGGCTTGCAAGGTCAAGTGGTACGTGCACCATCTGTTCTTTGATTGCCCAATCTTTGGAACCATCCGACAAAACTTAGACCTGGATTCGGATATGAAATTTCTATTAAACCACAACGAAGATGTAAAACACCTGTTACGGTTCCTGTTCTATCATGGAATGAAGAATACGATTTAGTGATTTTTGTGTGATTATGTATTTTATTTTGTTCTTATTGTTGTTATTTGTCTATGTTTATTCTTTGTTGTTACTGTTACTTTATTGTTTATTTTTGTTGTTTTATATAATACTACATGATAGTGTTAAGTCGCTAATCACTGTAACTGTTGATGCGACAGTTAATAAAAGCATTAAAAAATTTAAAAAAAAATTAAGTGGAGATCTCTGCGTAGTTGTTAAACGTGATTAAATGAACAAACGGAATAAATGGGAAAAATATTTGTAAACAATTAGTCTATTTACTACTGCTAGAATACAGGTGCTTAACAACTATTTACCATTGTGGCCATTATTATCTGTTTAGCAGCGAGTCGTACAGTTTCAGCTGGGAAAATTTATTTTGAAAGTGTCTGTCTAATTGTGACGTCATCGCCTTCTTTTTTTTTAACTTTGTTTTTAATTTTAATTTATTGATTTATTAATAATTATTAAACTCTGATTGTAAAAAAATGTTTACAATAATTAATAAATTCAGTAATAACAATAAAAAAAAAAGAAATATCAGAAGTTATTAATGAAATAAAATTTTATGTACTTTTCATTTTTTTTTAAATTGTGTGCGTAATTTAATAGGCGTACAAGGATGTCAGATGGTGTCCACATCAGATTTTTGTATTATGTATGTACACTCAATCACATTCGTTTGTGCGTGTGTGCGCACGCATACTTAATACAAAAGAGGGATACATTCAGAAAAACGTGTGTACGCACGAGAACTTACCGGATTATGAACAAATAATACGTAAATTTTGTACACATTTGCCTTTTATCATTTCGTTCAGTAAATCTAAAAATTAATGTTTTTATTATTTAATATTGATGTAATGGACGGTTAGCATAAGACCGGTTTGTATAGCGGCTAGAAAATTCGTTAATAAGCCAAAAATTTCACCCGACTTCCCTTTTGAATGAAATTTTCACTTAACAAAATGTAGATAAAGTCCACATGTATAGTAGATTTTGCTTAATTTCTGAATTTTACCTAATAATTGGCGCTCGTAGGTAGTGATCTCATGATTTTATACCCAGCCAAAGTCCATTTCTAAGCGGGCAAGGAATAGGAAATGTGAGGAAATAGAACCGCTTCTTATTCGAACAAATTTTTACTTTGTAATAATTTTTCTTAAGGTAAGAAGTAAGATAGAGTTCAATACCTCTGAACCTTTTAATACTCGTAGAGATGATAACAACCACAATAGTGTGTCGGCCGATCCGATTAATGAAATTTTAATATTTTTTTCATGTTTCCTTTTTATATTTTATTAAGTATGTTATTTACAAATTAATTAAAGCTTTTGAAATTAAGCCAAAAGGTTTAAAGCCAAAGTTATTAACATGCAATATCTGGTCATTGTTGCAAATTTGGTTGCGTTGTTGCTGTTACCATCATCGTTGTAATTATTATTACTGTTATTTCTAATCAATGTTTATAATTTTAAATAATTATTTGGGAATTACGGCTAGTATTGTAAGTAAAACTTAGTTTTTTCAATTTATTATTTTTTCCAAAAATGAATTACCCTAGAAGTATAACATATATATTTATGTTATATAAATATGAACGTATGTATCTCGTTAAATACACATAAATGTCATGTGTATTTAAATACAGGTACTTATGAAAAATTAATTTTATCTTAATGTTTCATAAAGTAACCGAAAAAAAATTCTTATTCGACGTAAATTATACGCATAAATGAAGGTTCATGATTTACGTTTTATATCTTCTGAAATTAGTCTTACGTCAGAAATAACCTTTCAGTCGTAGCATTCTTAACGCGTTTAAGTTGAACATAGATGTATTTTTAATATACGTATTTTTGACATTTTAATTAGGCCTTTTTTTGCGGGTAAAAAATTTCTAGTAAAAATTCGTTTACATTTGTAGTTCTCATTGAATTAATATATGAATTTATCCATGCGTAATATAAACGTACTTATGTCGTGTGACTTTGTAGACTCCTACTTCGTTTTACTTTACGAAATGAAAGCCTACAAAGTCAAAAACGTTTTGTGAAATTTCTTAGTTGCACTGGTACATATATGGATGGATTATATATTTTGTTTATTATTGTTCTTATTTTTTCTTACTGCTTGGTATACAAGTGGAAGTTTAATCAACTGTATTTCCTTGATGTTAAATAAATATTATTGTATAAGCGCAGCGGTAGTAACATTTAATTTAAACTGCAACTGATTTGCAAAATTAATAATTAAAAAAAAGAAAAGGACGTAAACTAAAATAAGTTAACAATTATGAACTAATCACTAAATAAAGGAATTTCTTCCCTTAACACCAAGTAAAATGATTTTACGTTTGTCAATCGTGCTTTTTTCTAAAGTCGAATCTGTCTGTCTAATTTTAACACTGATATTGAATTATCTCTATTAGTGTTGTTATATATGACTACATGAAAAAATCAGCCATTTCTGTTTTTGTGAATGAGGAATTTGTATTGCTTGACAAAGTTAACTTACAAACAAGCTGCCTAGAGATCTAAACTTTATTTATTTTTAATCGGTATTCACTGGTCCATAAAACAAATAATATACCATCACATAATATGTAATCTTTATTACACGCTGATATGTTATTTTCTTACTACATTTGTTTTTAAATGGTTTTCGTGTTAACGTATAAAATGCACTGTTGTCAATATGAAATTAATTATATTTTATTTTTTTAAATTAATGATTTCGTTTAAATTTTAATTTAATTAAATATAAAATAAAAGTGTACCGTATAACCAGTATACATGTAAACGACAAAGTAATATTTAATTTATAAAAATAATTTTAAAACTCTGCTTTTATATTAACGATTTATGTAATTATAATCTAATCACAAAAATTCAATAAAAATCACTATATAGTACTAATCTTTGTGGCTCTAGTACAACGTAAACGGGATTCGATTTTGCTCCTTGTTTGCTTTGTTAAGCAGTACAGTATTTCGTGATATAAATAAGATAATTACTGGGTTTTTTTTTGTGTATAGTTAAGTTATTGTATGCGTTGTTTTAAATTACATTGATTTTGTTGAGTTAAACACCGTCGTTTTTCAGATGACATTATTTAAATAATCACTGGAATATACATAATGTGGAGCTGTGACATTAGTAATCACCATGCTCTATTCGCCCTCGTGAAAGTCCGTTTATAACAAATGACAGATTAAAGAAATTTTCAAGATGATTCTGGTTGAAAGAATATACGTACATACACATTTACATATATTCTTAATATGTACGTTGAAATCTGTTCAACTAGTGAACAGTAGCAACCCTCCAATAAGGGTTGCTAATACTCACTCGGCTCAATGAGGTGAGAATGATATGTAGGACATGTAAATGAGGTGTAGTCTCGTACAGACTCAGGCCGACCGTACCTAAGATTTGTGATTATTTGAACCTCAAACACCAAATTACACCGGTATTCACTGTCTAATATTCAAATCCGTGTAAAAGTAACTAACTTTTACTAAGATTTGAACCTCAGTACCTTCGACTTCGAAAATCATCTGTTAAATAAGTGATTTGCGACGACGAGTTTACCCTAGTCCTAGGTCTAAGTGGTCTATACTTTTAGAGATTTCAGTATTTCACGCAATATGTAAGTGGCAGATTTTAAATCTCGATTTCTAGTTTAGCTGGTGAAATATAAGATGTGGTCATTACCTCAAAGATATCTGCCCAGAAATTAACAAGAGCGTTGGTTTGTCTTTTACTCAGAAAAAAGTTACAACATTACGCTGTAATACATACATATAAACAGTGATAAGCAACAATTCTAATAAGCATTATCTATATGCATAATATATTCTTATTTAAGCACGTTTATATTTTAATAAACTAAATGTGGAACGGACAGGTGTGTTTCTGGTTACGGTTCTGTAATATCCGTTGATATTGTCATGTATATAATATCTTATGGAGATCAAAGCGTACATATAAAGAATTTTGTAATTTCTACAACTTACGTTCTGTTTAAATTCACCGCTCGTTGTTTATAAAATGTTTAAATTTTTAAAATAAAAATTTGTTAAGCCAACATTCACCACAATAAAAATGCATTATAATAAAATTATTTGTTAGAACACCGTTACTGGATGAAGATGAAAGGCAGCGAAAGAGATTGCGGCGTTTTAGAGTTCATAAAATGTTAAAAGAGGAAAAAACGGAAAAAATTGAAGGAGAAGATAGGACGCTATATAAAGAATTACTAAGCGATGAAAAAAATGTAATTATAACTAAATGAGCCGCTGTCAGTTTAGCTTCATTAATGAAATAATACGCCTTTTATAAGAAAGTGTAATTCAGTGTTCTAACAAGCACTGATACCCTGCAAAAAGTAACTAACAGTTTGTTTAAGGATATCATGATACGTTTTAAAACTATTTCATAATTATAATGAACCTCTTTTAACCCAACTACTTACCGACCAGTTTGCGGAAAAACCGTAATGCCTTGAAAATATTACTTTTTAATGCGATTTTTATAAGTTAGAGCAACAATACTGCGTTTGTCGTTATTTAACAACCGATTTAATTCTAATTTTCAGCTGTACTGCACAATACACGTTCTTCATCTCGGTATTATTATATTTTTTCTCGCTACGATCCTTTAATCAATTATAATAACTTCTTTATTTATTTTTTACTTAAAAATATTTTTGCTGTGAATGAAATGTGAATAATGCAGTAAAAATGATATATTTATAAGTACAAATCAATAAATTAATACAGCAACCTAGGAGAGCATAAAATACTATAATGGTAACAGAGGCATCTGCAAAATTAATGAGGTTAAATATTAAAGAATTTTTTCCAAAGCGGAAATCATACTGGCATGACACTATTAGTGCATGAAAGTATAAATCTACATTGAGTTACGTTTTATGGTTTCCGTTAAAACTTTACTCTTTCAATGTTGGGGATAAATAAATTCCCTCTAGGTGGAATTTCCCCACGATTTTGTATGTACGTTTCGTTTTTTTTGTAAAACGACATTTTAAAAATCAGAGGGTAAACTGGGTAAACTACAATGAATTGTTTAAAATCCTTTCTCTTCAGAAATTTTAGTGCTGTTTTATACGTCAGTTAGAATAAAAATAGATCAAACACTTTATTAATGACTTTTTATCAAAAATAATATATATATATATTTTTTTAATAAATAGTCGATAGGTTGAATGAACTGTACAAAAGAGTTACTGGAAAAAATTAACTATGAATATGTTGAAGAAACGTTTTATTACAATCTAATAAAAAGATGAAATATGCGTTTCGATTGTTAACATAAACACTTGTTAGTGGATTACTAAAAAGGGATTTAAAAACGGATAGTTACGTACGGTGTAATATAAATTTAAACGCTTTCCTGCGTCTATTAAATTTGAAACAAAAAATAGAAACATAAAATAATTTACATCGTAGATATTATTAGTTCATTCAGAAAGCAAAAACGTCTACTTACAGTATATCTTACGGTACCGCACTTTTTATTTTTTATTATATATAGTATTACTCTAAAGGAATTACATTATAAAAATGTACTTTACATTATATGATATTTTTTAATTAATATTTTAATATTAAAATGCGCATGTACTTATTTATTTACATTCTTTTTGAAGTTCTTGTTTAATGTGGTTATTAATAATTAAATTAATCATATATATATAAATATTTATTTGTGAATGAGTACATTACTTCTACTAACGTGATGTATTATTTTAATAAAATGCTTAACATTTAAATTTTGAAAGTTCATAGTTTAGGATAGACTAAACTACAGTGTCCCATAAGTTTTCAGAAATAGAATACATAAAATACCTAATAATAATAATAAATACATAAAAGTAAACGAAAATAGTTTTCATTAAAAAAATATTTATTTTTCCTACGTGTGGAAACTTATGGGACACCTGTAGATTAGTAATTGTTTTTTATTATCTTTTTTTTTTCTTATTAAGCTAAGAATTTTTCAATTTTTATCAGAAATTATCGTAATAGTCTTCATTTATTGTAAAAATTAGAGGTATTTTCGGTGAAACTACACAGTTTTCGCTAGCTGTAACAGGTTGCAGACGTGTTTATCTGTACAGTGTGACGGTGTAAAGAACTTTTTACTGTGTTAAAACTTACAGGATTTAAACTTTCAAGTTATATAAGAAAAGTTTGATTTTTTAATATCGTAATAGTGTGTATTTATAACTTATAGAAACATTCTTATTTCCTGTAATCGTAGGAAATTTGATGAGTTTTCTTTCCCTTATTTCTTAGCTGATCGTGGTATTTTTTCGTCGTTAAAATTTTCAGGTATTTGTTTTATAAAACAAATAAGGTGTCACTTACTTATTAATTAGTAAATACTAATACTTTTAATTAGTAAAAACATAATTTGATTCCATTAATATTTTTAAGCGATCTCTAAAAATAATAAAAGTTAGAGAAAGAAAGCTTTATTCTTAGAACGTAATGTTTTTATTACATAAAATAATGTCAAAAATGGTACTTGTGTTATTCCCCGATTAAAAAAAGTAACTGCTTCAGAATTTGCCGAGAAAATTTGAGAAGTTGTTGGAAGAGATATTTTTTGATCTGAATTTTATTACGAAGTACAAAATTATTGAATGATAAAAAGAAGTAGTAACAGTTCATATTAATAGAAATAATCATTTTATGAAATAATATCGATATAAGTATGCGAATATTAATAAAGCCGGTACAAAAAAAAAAGAAATAAAATAAATTCAAACAAAATTACAATTTTTAGAGTTAATTGAAAGATATTTCAGCATAAGTATATACTTAAAATAGGCATATAAAATTCAGGTATATCTGTTTCTATAATTTAATAATATAGGTTACTAAAACAAGTTCTCAGATGTTTGTACGATGCGGATAAATATGATTCATGTTGACCGTTTTTTAATAGATAAGAATTTTAAATATAGTATTTAATTAGTATCATTTGAAAACTCATTAACAATGGAATTGTTATTTCTGCAAGAGGAAATCTTTTAAATTATTTTTAATATATTAGTTGAAAGATCTTTTATATTGTTAGGTTAATTGATTAAAAATAATAATAAAAGTGTAATAATAAGATCCCTACTTGTTACTAAACGTTTTTTTAACATTTCTTACTCTTTTATGAGTAGTAAATAAGTTACTAACTTAATATTATCATAGTTATTGTTACTTTTTATCTTACACACGCATACACATTGATATGTATATATATCAGAATTTCCAAGTAATTTTTTAAGTTTAATGAATTAAATGTAAGTTTAGATTGCCTGCTTTTGTCGAGCTAGAAGGATGCGGAACGTTTTGTAACCTCAGGATATTATTTAGTCCTTGAATAATCGGTAAGGATGGAAACATCAAGTTTTCATCCTTTCCGTGACTGTTTTCTTTCTGTTTAACTCAAAATTATTTAATATATTTATGCATTTGAAATGTTCTGAAATTGTTTGGTAGTAAAATTTTATTTAGTTATTTTTTTTTTTTTTATTACCTTAATAACTTTTGTAATTTTTTCCTATATTGTACTAATATCTAAAGAATTACCTTAAAAGATTTTTTAATTACTCGTATTTTAAGTAGGCTTACGGTTATTTTAACATTTAAGTAAGTTTTTATAGGCTAACAAGATTCATGCCGACGGGTAGATTTTGCTTTTGCGGTCATAGTTACCTTTTTATAAATATAGTGACATTTAATTATGAGTAATAGAATAAATATTACATTAATTACATTTGTTTTTAATATTTCATTTAGAAAGGTACAAAAAGTATTAAATGATTCTGGTTTTCTCCTAATATCTTAATTAAATTTTTCAAATTTTTAATAATTATTTTAATCACACGAAAACTGTATTTGAATTTAAATGTTTTTCCTCGTTTCATTGATTTTTGTAATAGAAATTATCCTAATAATAAATACAAATATACATAAAAATATTTCCGTACTCTAGAGAATGCAGTGTAATTAAGATCGTTTTGTTTTTATTAATTTAATACGTTGTTCAACTGGAGTGTGTTGACGTAGTATCTATTAATATAAATAATATGTCGTTGTTATTTATATAAAATATAATAACTTTTTACAGTAACGTAGAATCAGTCTAATAAATAACATATTTGTTTTCATAAATATCGATTTACTCATTAGCTATTCCTGTATTAACATATTAAAATCTTGTTACACTTTTTTTAACCGCTGATTATATGAAAGAAAATTACTTTCCAGTTTCTTTAACGTTTTCATAATATCAGCGCTTTTATTAGAAAGTTTTAAACCTTTTGTGTTAAAGAAACGAAGATTGTTTCATCTTAATAATAACATTTCAGAACTGCAGAATAATTACGAAGGATTTTAATTTTCAGTTGTAAGAAAAAATAAATTTATATAAGTTATTCTTTTTATAGAAAAAACTTAAATTTCATTTAAGATCCTTGAATTTGTAACTTTAACCGCATTTTATAATGTATTAACGTTTTTTCTAATTGTAAATCCGAAATACATTCCCCTTTAAAGTCATAACGAAAGCTCCTGAAATGAAAATAAGGAGAAATAAAATAGTTTTTTTTTTGAGACTTTTTTAATTACTGTATGTAAATAGAAGTCTAGACCTAAAGATTTCTTAAAATAAGGAATAGTCAGGTTTAAATTTATTCAATTAGAATTCTGTACAAAAGAGTACTCGAGTACAATTAATTAAGAAATAAATACCTAGAATTAGAATTAGTTTAAGTTGTTCGTACGTAAATGTTCAACTTGTTACCATTGAATGGGTGTCAACATCCATTTAACGCTAATTTTCCGTTATCCATGTATAAAGTTCTTGCGTGTTTTACGTAGTTTAACTAAAGCGTTATTTTTATTTTATTTTAATATACTTTTTATTCCTGTAGACTTTAATTTGTTTTTTTTTGTTTTTTTTTTTTTATTATTTAATGATTCTTAAGTGCAGGCGATCTAGAGTCCTAAATATTGTTTTACCTTCCGTTTAATGTAAAATAAGATTTAAAATAAATCCGTTTATTAAATTTTATATGTCGTATCTTTTATCTTTATTTTTTTTTTAAATCCATTATAATCTCCCTTATTAAACCTTTAAGTCCATTTCATTTCATGAGATCACTATCGGTCATCCTTGCGAAATATTTTTTACTTGTTCATCAAACTTATTTATAAATTTTTAGCATTTTGTTAGCTGAATATTTTTTGATTACTCTGAGATTGTCTATAACTTCAGTAAAAATAATTAGGTTAACAGATAAAATAATTATATCCGATATGAATTCCAAGTCACTTCCGAAACGGACATAACAACCCTATAGAATAATAATCCTCATATAGAATAATGTAATCCGCTTCAGGATTACTAACGGTTAAGTCAGCCGATACTAAAGGTTACGTGAGGGTTTTGTTATTTATGACGATTGTTTGTTATCTATGTTTGTGAATATTAGAAGTTTTATTTTTGGCAAGAAGAGACATATTCAAATGTAATAAAACGCCTAATAAATTTAAATTGTGTGCATCGGTTTAGTGTATGTGTATTATTGTATATTTCTGTGTGTTTGAAAATCTGATACTGTTGTTTGTTGACACTAAACATTTTTTTATGAATAAGCTGAATTTCTGGTTTATTATTAATAATGTATCCGTGATACTTTATATATAAGATTTTTGGTGAATACCATATCAATCTATTTCTGTGAAGCGCTTTCATGTTGGTCGTATTTTTTTTTTTTTTTTAGCTGTTATGTTAAACATAATCCGTGTTATGTTTATATATTACATATATGTTTTGATTTGTGTATTTTTTATTTATATTATGCTGGAACTTGTCAATCGGAGGGTGTTTATTTTTATTTCTCTTTTACGTAGGTTATTTAATAGTGTAAGTGAGTTCTTCCATGTGTTCTTTTAACACAGGATGTAGAATAGTCCCTGTATCGTGGTTCTATGAGATGAATGTTTATGCGAGTTTGGAAGATTCCAGATGTTCAAAATTAGTGTGTCTGTTATTCTCGGTTTTTTTTTTTTTTGGTGTGTATTTTGATGACGTGGTTGAATTTGTCTTTAATGGTAGAGAGTCTGTTGGTCTGCTATGTTCAAGTAACTGTTAACTTATTTTAAGGTGTCTAATACATTTATATGAAAAAGTGTTTACATGTTTGACATTATTATGCGTGTATTACTTTACAAGTTTTTTGTTTTTCAGTACATGTATTTGTATTGTGTATTATTATTACTATTATTAGACATCGGCTACGGTGTTTGTAACAGGCGGCTCGAAGGAAAGCATCAGAATGTTTTATAAATATATTTAAAGTAATTTTGTTTTGTGTTAGTTTCTAATATATTTATTATATCTGGAATAAACTGTCCTAGAACGAGTTAAGAATGGTGAGTTTTGATTTACTGAAACGTTTAAAAGATGCTAATACGGGGTTATGAGGACAAGATAACTACCTCCATGTTTTAAGCGGTAAACACCATAATGCGGGTTTCCGTTGCGTATCTCGTGCTCCATTTATTTAAAGTAACGATTGTCTTAGGATAGGAAAAAACTGTTAATAATTTTTTACTTACGATTACCAGCATCATAGCTGAGTTGTTAGAAATACAACAAATTGTTGCAATTCTTTGTATTTCAATTTAATTATTAATGTTTTGATGTTTATAAATGTTGTATGTTGTTTTACAGCAAAATGTAATGATTGTAGACGACCTGACACAGAACAAAGTCACTCCTAAAAAAAAAAAAAACATAACAAATTCCAATTATAGTTAGCAGCCGTGCCTGACGTTTTGAGGAGAATGATGATGATGAGTTTTTGTTGGCTTCTTCACTAAGCTGAATATACCGTTGCATATTAGCGTGCCAAGTCCAGTAAAATGGTTTTATTTAGCTCTACAACTGACACATTCACTCTGTTCACTATACGAACTGACGTTTAATACTCGTAAACATGATTACTCTCAAATAAAATAACTCCGTTCACAAATAGAGTAAAGAAATATTAATACACCCTTTCTAGTACACAATAACATATACGTTGTGTCCATTTAATAGGGGTGGTTTTCAAAATATAATTGTGGCAAAAACATTAATTTAAGATAATCGATATTCAAATAAACAACTTTATAGGATGTTCGATTTTTAACTTATAATAAAAAACTTATTGATATACATTACTTAAGTAATGTACTTATTTTATTCCGTAAATCGACAAAAATATCCGTCATTCATTATTGTAGATAATCTTAATGTTAAAATACGTATTAATTGATTAAAACCGAGATGATTTCTTTAAGTTTATGTATTCCTATTTGTAGGATTTACATCTTTATTACAAATAATAATTTTAATTTAAATATTTATAGCTATGAAATTGTTTCTACTGCTGTGTGCATTTATTCTCCCCGTGCAATTTCCTGTTGATTCTTTACTACTGTGTTGACGATATTGTGGGACAGAACCAGGACCTTTCTAACTCCACATGGGATCGTTTGAAAGGGAGAAAGATAGAGTTAAAGCCATGTTACTATACCCTTGGGCCTGTCGCCGACAGATTGCCCGATGGAGTTTTGCACCTGCTCTTATGTACCCCGGCGTTTCTCTTCGCTACATGTTCTTGTTTTTGCCCTGCCGATTACATCTTGGTTTACATTTTCTTTTCTTTCTTTAATGTATGAATCTTTTAACAGTTGGGGTTTATTTTAAGCCTGTAATACAATAAAATTAATTGAATTATCCATTTTTTATGCCTGTTAAATTTGCTTAATTTTATTAGTACATTAATTTTTAATATAAATTCGGACATAAGTTCTTTGGTGTTTGGGTTTCAATTAACCCACACATTTCAGGAACGGTGGAACTGAGACTGTACAAGACTACACCTCATTTATACTCATACATATCATAATTACCGGAAGCTAAACGTAAAAAAGAAAAAAAAATACATTAAATCGATGATGAACCGATGAATGAGTCGTTTTTTAATAACTCGCATCGAACGGTTCATTCTGAACGATCGAAAACTTTGTATCTCATACGTGAGATGTGAGTTATTAATTATATTTAAAATGCCATTCGATAATGATTGTAAAATTAAGCCGGATAAGATTGTAGCCAAAAAAAATTATTAATGTCACTTTTTTAATTAATTTCGTAACATCTTTTTATTGGTTTTAAATTGTTCACACAACTTGCCGTAAAATTATGGTAACACAGCTTTCTCATTAGTTATAAAATTTAGAAACATAATGTTTTTACAACGAACTAATAATTGCGTTGTCACTTCGATTAACTCACCGAATAAAAGAAAGGGATTATTAGTTAATATTTAGCAAAAAATCATGCTTACATGATCGAACATACTATCCGTCAAAAAATCATATGTATATTTTTTTTAAATGTTTATAAACAGTAAGTAAGAAGAAGCAACTCCAACAAATAAGAGCAAGAAGAAAGAACATCCTTATATGATCGAACATACTATCCGTCAAAAAATCATAAGATTTTTCTTAAATGCTTATAAACAACAAATAACAGTAATAATAATTATAAAATAAATTAATAAATTTTATTACCGTAATTCATTCATTCAATATCGTAACAAATCTTTAACACAACATAATTAAAACATGTACATAATTATATAGACTATGACATTCCCGTAACGTAAGGATTCCAATGCGGGGTCATGCATCTAAATCGGTTCGGCCGTTGAGCTGCTACGATGGAACTAACTTGCATACACATACCCTAAAAACATTACACTCCTTTTTAGGCAGTCGTGTAAAATTAAATAAGTCTTGTAAAATTATTCCCTTCAGATTCAATTTATGGAATATTGTACAAGAAACGTTATTACAACTCTAATACACTTTCCTCTATAACGGATTATTTTTCTTTTGTATTTTTACCATTTTCTGATCTTATAAATGCAGTATATGTATTTAGCTGTTTTTATTACCGAGTGGCATGAAATTTTTTTTCTAATGGACTCTACATATTGTACATTTGCACGTAATTAAATAAAATTGAAATGTACAAAAAATAGCAAGAAATGAACTCTATTTATATTAATAAAACAGATTTATTATATTTTAAGTTAAAATTGTATGGCATTGTATAATTTTACAATTAAAATATGATAAAAGAATTTTATTCAGAATTAAAAAGCTAAAAACTATTATGTGGACTCTTACTCAAAAAATAGTCATAATATATGTTAAATAAATTTAAAAAAATTTACAATCTTTTTTTAATTGATAACAGAAAATTGCCGATCTCTATGGCAGAGTAGTAGCGTCTCAGTCTTTCATCCGAAGGTGCTGGGTTTGAGTCCCGGTCAGGTATAACATTTTTCACTCGCTACAAATTTCCATTCTCAAAGGGCAAAATGGCCAAAGCAGTTGATGCCCGACATCTCAAAAAAATAATAATTTTGCATTACAATTATTATGTTTTTTTTTTTTTTTATTATTTGTTTTTGTAATCATTAAATTAAATTTTAAAAATTGTTTATAATTAAATATTTTTATTTTAGTAAAATATATGTGAAATTATGTAATTTACTGTGAAAATAGTTAATTAACTAAATATTTCTTAATATTGACTTGAAGGAAATGTGTTACCGTTCGGAAATGTACAGTATATGTAGTTAAAATTTAATAAATTATTTTACCATAAAGAGTAAGTAAACAAGTAATGAAATGTTACTTATACGATAACATTTATTATCTCAAATTTAACAGTTAAAAAGAAATAAAATGAAAATAACTGTACTACATAATCACCCATCAATGTAGTTTTTCTTCAATGCCTCAGTTATGCTCAATTTCAAAATTTGTTACACAGACGTTACGATCACCTGCTAAACAACTACCACTATTTCAAACCGGTTGCAAATGTAATATATTTATAGCAAAACTTACAAAATACTGCACTATCGTATAATGTTGCATAATATATTCTAAAAAAAATTTTTGTTAATCGGGTTTGATGAAGTTTATTCGTAAATAACGTATTGTCATAGCAAAATGTGTATTTTCTTTCTGAAATTTATGAAAAATATTTGTTAAGCTTTTCTAACTAGTTGAACGGAAAAATTTGAAAGATAATAATTATTTTTCCCGGTAAAGAATTTGTGAATGAAATACATCGTATAGTTTTGAAGCAGCTAGTCGGATAAATTCATGGAAATGTACGACGAATATGGATTATGAATTAAACAAGTATTCTAGCCGTTTTCTCTTTTACTAGCAGCTGTGGTTGTCATTGAACTATTCATGCTGCTTGTAAACTGTAGAGAAATGGACATCCTGAGTTGCTTGAGCGCATTGTCTACACTCTTCTAGCTTTCGCTAGTATGTTTCTTTTATTCATAGAAGACCAAAAGTTACACTTCATGTTTTAGTCGAAAACGGCATTAATAATGCCATATGTTATAGTTACTGTAGTCTCTTTTTCTTACTCAAGTAGCTAATATTTTTTTTTTTTTTTGCTTGACAGTTTGGTCTAAATTACTTAACTACTACAAACAATATGTTTTATCATCACCCTTGAATTCGTTAACATAATTTAATTCGCCGGTAGTCTGTTGTGTAGGCGTATATCTTTTATTTAAGCACTGATTTCAAGCCTTTTTTTTGGATTAATTTAATGTAGTAAGGTATCTTATGGTGTATTTTTCTTGCTGTTATTTAAATAATTTATATCAAGGTATAAAACAGTTTGTCTACTTTTTATTTTTATTTTCATGCCTTCGCAATGTCTTATGCATTTATCATCTATTCTTTTGATTTCCCTTATTTATGTTGATTGTTTTAAAATTCATTTTTCTCTTTTCGTTTATAAATTTTAATATATACAGAATGTATCACGTAGTTCTCACTGGACTTTCATATCCTTATTCTGATTGTGAAAATAGAATAAACCAGAAAAACAACCTTTTTTCCACGGTTTTTATAAGTTTTATAAGCCAGTTTTTTTTTTTTTTTTTACTTGATAAAAGATAATTATAAAGTTAATGAATACGATCCAATTTAACAGTAACAATATTTTCATATGAAATTGATACAGTTAAAAATCCACAATATTCGAATACTTTTCTTTTTTTGTATGTCCTAAAATGCTGCGTTTGCGAGTTATCGCTAGTGAAAGATTCCGCTTGGATTTCAGCTACCCCGACGTAATCAGGTCGTACTGAATTTTTTGTGACCTTAATTAAGGGGCAAAATTAGTGATTTATTATTTTTTACCTGAAAAATTGAATAAAAAATAGGTCGCAGAACCGTATCTTCAGTAGTTTTTGAGAAATCTGCATTGAAAACCAATAAATGTTGGTAAAAAATCCCGTTTTCTTATTTTTGACTTGCAGTAACTGTGCTAAATAAGCAATAAACACTAAAACTTTTAAACAAATCTTGTAGAGAATTTAATTCTGCACAAAAAGGTGTAAAATAAATTGAATAAAATGGAGAAAAGTTTAAAAAAAAATCGAATTTTATTTAGAAACAGTAAATTACGAGTGCTACATTTATCAGAAAAATATTTATTTTCGTTAGAATTTTGCGTTGATAATACCGTCCACTATACAAAATTACTCGTTATAAAATTTCGATTTATTTTTTAATTTTCTTCTTCCTTAACCGTAACGGTTTTAAGCGACCTGACATAACATTGTACTTCGAAAGAAAAACTGAAAGGAAGGAAGTCAGTAAAAACATTTGTTTTCTAATAAAATTAGAGGCAAAATGTAATGTGCAGTCTCTAAAAGTAGCTTTTGTGGTAACATCCCGATTAATTTCAGTAGGTAACTTGAGAAACAACGTCAAGTCAGTAACGACTTTCTTTATATTAGGATATGTCTGTTACACTTTACAGATGCATACTGGAAAAAGTCCACAAAAAGTTTACTATTCAATATCTCAACAGTTTTTTTTTTGCAGTGCGTCTAAAAAATCCCAAAAACCAAACAAAATAATTTTGACAGAAGTATTTCGCCGATCTTATGAAAGGTTGTCATGACAAAGTCCGGCTGTATCGCTGACATAATGCTGTATCATGTCAAGTTACTCTAAGAGAAACGTTTCGAAAAAATTCTTGTACAAATTTGATATTGTAAAACGGCTGTTTATATATTTATAAGTTTTTTTACTTTTCATTTTTATTTGAGGAAGAATAAATGTAAAAAAAAATTGTTTTACATAATTTTCATCAGTATTTTTAATTTTAGCAATTAAAAAAAAAGAAGAAGAAAAGTATTCGAATATTGTGGATTTTTAACCGTATCAATTTTATTTATGAAAATATTGTTACTGTTAAATTGGATCGTATTCATTAAGTTTATATCAAGTAAAAAAAACTGGCTTATAAAACTTACAAAGAAAAAACCTCTGCTTGCCAGAGAGAAAAAGATAAGAAATTATAATTGTTATTTTTATTTCTTAAATGAGAAGGTTTGACCCATTGTTATTGCCTATGTTCAGTTTAACCCAAAAGATTGAACGCACGCCTGCTCTGTAAGACGACTACTCACATTACGGTACTTAGGGCGTGTGGCTTTGGAAGAGTCTTTAGTCTCTTTCTACATTTTAACCGGCATTCTCTTCAGTTGCCCCTCCTTAACATCTTCCTTACGGGCGCTCTCCTTATTTATTTCTTTTGTCATCCTTTCCCTATTTTTTTTTATTTTTATGTCCTACTTTTTTGTTGTCTGTGTTTTAATTATCATTCTTCCCACTGTAATGTACTTTTTATAAATATATCTGCAATTTGTAGTTGTTTTCGTAATACTATGTAAGTATATATTGTTTAGATTTAACATGTAAGTATAGATTTTGAATGTGGGAATGTATGTTGAGTTTATAAATGGAATTAAATATAAAATTCTTTATTAAAATATTGTTCAAAATTTTATCTTTGTTTCAATTTAACACTATTTATTAAAGTTTGGCTCGAATTGTGAAGTTACTTACTTTTAAGTATTTATTAATGATCTTGATAATAATTTTTTAACATTACAGTTTAAATTTTCAATCCTTAAGTTTTGTATAAATCAATTGTTCATGTAATTAACCTGTAAGGAAGTCGTAAAACGTGCTATATATCAGTCGAATTGGAGAAACAAGACGCGGGAGCCTGAATATATTGTGTGTGAAATCGTAATTTTTATCTAGACTAGAGGTTGTCGCCGGCTTCCATAGCTCGAGCGGTAGCGTCCCGGTCTTTCATCCGGAGGTTCCGGGTTCGAATCCCGGTCAGGCACGGCATTTTTACACGCTACAAAAATTGTCATTTATCTCATCTTCTGAAGCAATACCTAACGGTAGTCTCGGAGGTTAAAAAAGAAAAAGAGAGACTAGGAGTTGTCCAATTTTTTTTATGTACCACTTATATGAATATCAGTTCAGTAGCGTACCACTGAACTATTATATACATAATATTTCATTCAGATGGCGGTAGAGTTATATCTTTGAATGGTAAAGCAGAAAAAAATTGCAATCTTTTTTGAAAGTATCTATTTATTTTTTTTAAAAATTCATGTAATACAGTTTTTTCATTGATTTATTTTTTCATGTATTTACAAAAACATTTATTTACTTTACAAAGAAATGTTCATTAAACATTTACTTACAATATTCATTATTATGTTCTTGAAAACTAAAAGTTCACTGAAAAGGATTGTGTTGTATGCTTGAAACAAATGAAGAGATATCTGGTTCAGTTGAACTTAATTTTAAGCGTTAATTTGGATTAAGGTTAAGGTTATTATGAAATTTATTTCTTGTTCTCGTCATAGCAGAAAATCCATCTTCACAAAGATGTGGAACGGAAAATGGAATTTCAATTAACACTGCTTTTCTGGACAGGGTGGTTCATTTTTAACCTTTATTTCAAAATTCACATAACTAATTCAGTAATTCCATTTTCAACCCGCCATCGCAAGATAATTCAATCAAAGATTCTGTTTTGTTGTTGGTTAGGGTTCCAGGAATGATATCCAGTATGAAAGGTTTTCGTATCCATAGAAATTCTGGATAGTCTTCTTTAAAACTTTTAGCGAGCATTAGGCAATGGCGTTTTATGTTATTTATGAGATTATCTTTCATTTCAATTTTATGTACTGTCATAAAATTTTCCAAATCTGGAAAAGTCTGCACGTGATCCACAGCTCGTCTGTTAATCGATCACGCAGTTCTAAATCAGAATCAAATTAGGAATTTAGCTTAAATAACCGCTAAGCATTTTTTCCTTAGAAAGCCATCTCAGTGTGCAGCAGTACTTGAATATGGTCATTGTTCATTTCAGAACACAGTTTCTAAAATAAACGAGAGTTTAAAGCCCAACCAAATTGACCAAATTGGCGGCCTCCTGGTGAACATGTTTAAATTCTTCAGGCATCCGTTTTAGTGGTACAGCTTCTCTGTGGATGTTGCAGTGAGTAAGGGTACAATTTTCTGTAACCGATTTTACTTTGACGGTAAAACCTCCTTATTTTCTTGTCATAACTCGAGCACCATCAAAACAGAAGAGCCTGATGGTGCACTGCTTCCGGCTCAGTCAATTTTCTGCAAAGAAGTCATCCAGCTTTTTGAATATTTCATCGACGTAGCTCGTGTTAATAACTCGTCACGAAATAATTAATCCTCTTTAATTGTACTTTGAAATGTACATCGCAAGTAAACCATAAGCTGAACATCAGTGCTCTCATCGAGTTGGACGGCAAAAAATTTGTACTTTAACTTGAGCTATTAAGTTCTTTTTAACGTTTAATGCTATGCTTTTAATTCTGTGGTGCACATTAATTTGGCAATAATAATATCGAGCTGTTTAGCTGACGATTAACCCAACATACAATTCACCATATCTTTTGCATCAGGTAATGACAGCTCTTCCCCGATTGTACGATCTCTTTCACAGTTTACTATATTCTTATGCCCACGAAGAAAGATGACTCACCTGCTTTTGAGTATTGTCTGTAAAAGACGGCATAATTTTTTTTGTGCATTTTATCTATGAATATTTTTGGAAAAATGTCCTTAGGTTTGTTTACTAACTTTGAATGATTAATACTTAGTTGCCGTTTCAATAATGAGGGTTTCATGCTTCGGTCTGAAAGAATTTCAAAACAGATTGATTACACATTGAGGTCGTGGCTCATTGTTTACTTCCGTCGTAGTAAATTCAATGTTACTGTTCACAAAATCAATTTTCTTGTAACTTTTCGTATTTTAGAAGAAAAAATATTTGGCTCATCGCAAATTCCGATTCTGAAGTAGAGATCGATGGTGCCGGATTTTTAAGTGAGTTGTTTTGTTTGTCATTGCATTATTAAACCACTTATTCATGTCGATTTATGTTTTATGTCAACTAAACTAATCTAAACCAAATTAATTCAAGCAAAGTTTGTAAATAATTTTTCATATAAGAAAAAAAGTCCATTTTGAGATACGTAAGCCAACACTAGCGCTTTTATCAAATGAAACAGTAACATAATAACAATATTTCCAAGTCAGATATCACAGAGTATGTAAAACACGGAACCAACTGTATACATCTGTCTGTAGGTTAACCACGATCGACTCGTTTAATCGCTGCCGGAAAGAACGCCAATCCTATTATAGAAGCCACTGATATACTTGTTCGTACATTCAGCATGTGACGCGCTCCATGCACGAGACAGACTAATCGCGCTATATTGCGCAGCGGCATGTAAAAACCCGTTCGTGTTGCATGTTCGTTCTTGCTAACAGAATAACTTGTATTCTTATTGTTGTTATACACAGATAATTTCCACAGATTAAGGGAGAAGGAAATGCTCTAAAATTCTTTTGTATTATATTTCAAAATGGTTTGAGATCCGTTGATCCACCGTGTTGGTAATAATAAATGCTGATAATATTTTAAATAAACGTTGTATTAATAATTTTGTATTATAATAATTACAGTAAAATTTTTTGTAGTTTTTAGTATTATAATCGTATTTCTGGTATTGTGAACAACCTTGAAAAGTTTTTGCGAAACAGCAGTGGTACGCATACCGTAGTGAGAACAGCTGATGTACAGTAGAGTGCTGTTATCGTGTTGGCAGTTTGCTAGAAGAAGATATTCTTATTAAGAGCGGTATGCTCGCTTTAAATGTGTATTTGCATTATGATATGACTTTAAAAATTAATAAATCTTGCAGGCAACCAGACGTTTTGCAGTAAATACATGTAGAAACTGTAATTGTCATATTTAACGTTTATTTTCTAGGTGATCTGTCACTTTTTGTTTAGTTGAACTGATGATTAATAAATTGCAGTTAGCTTTCGTTTTATAATTATAACAATTCACATTATGTGTGTTGGAACAAAGCTAAGACTTTTCTTAACGATCCACTTGCTTTTACTATACGCCCAGCCGCGCCTCAGTTAATATTAACAGTTAAATTTGTGTTTCTTAACGATCCTCTTATTCCACGCCACCATCAGGCACTACAAGCAACATTCCACTTTCTGTCAACTCGTACATTATTTTAAATGAATGTCCTAACGATCTACTTGTCATCCGCAGAAACTATTTTATGTAGGTTTTTTTTTACCTATATAAAGTCGTAGTCTATTATTTTCTGTTTAGCCCAAAAAATACTTTTTGTATTAATATTTAATCTATAATGTATTTATTTGTAACGTATTTAAATTTATAGTGTCAATAATCATTTTCTGTAAACAATTAATTAATGATGAAAGTAATCATTAAACATTCTTTAATCGTTTTTTATGATAATTATCATTTTTATTGAAACTTTTAATTATTATAAATATTTATTTTAACATAGATGTCATCAGAATGGAACCAGTGTTAACCTTTATCATAAAATTAAGAAGTAAATTACATATACGTCAACCTTTATGTCAGACTGGTAGTTACTCTTCCTTTTCATCCGAAAGTTCTGGGTTAGGATACTGAACACGCTTGATATTTTTCATAAATTACAAAATTAATTTCTCGGGATAAGTATAATTGGATGTAGGCGATTAATTACTGAAAAAAAAATCTTCTTCTGCTAAGCGTTTGTCCCGTCTGGAGAGGGGGTCGCTTAGAGCTGTGATGACGCCACTTGGCACAGTCGTGAGCCACGTCGGGATAGTACAGGCAATCTGTCATCAAAATTGGCTGTATTTGAAAATCCGTACCTACCGATTGATCTTTTGTCCATGCATTAGGGGTGATGAGAGAAGCTCCAGATTTTTAACATCCCCCTCCCATAGATTTTTGATAAACTCGAAATACTCAAAAAGTTTTTGAAATGCGTTTTTCTCTGAATCTATGCATTTTAGAGAAAAGTTTTTCAAACAGAAATTGTAGAGGACATTCTTCTCTATAATTAATTGTCCTTTGAAGTTATGCCGTATAATTTGAAATTGAAATACTAGGTGGCGCTGAAGTTGTAAAAAACGTTGTAAACGAGTAGACCGGTTTCAAACACGTGCCCAATTCACAACATTTTCACACTTTCACAAGATACAGCTCCAAAACGGTAAGTCGTACAAGAAAATTGTTTAAATAAAAGTTGTCTGTTTTTTTGAGATTAACAATTTTTCCAAATGAAATTCAGACGAAAAACAATTTTTTTCTGGTGAAAAACAGAAAAACACGTTTTTTACAACTTCAGCGCCACCTAGTATTTCAATTTCAAATTATACGGCATAACTTCAAAGACATTAATTTTTTGAAAAACTTTTCCCTAAAATACATAGATTCAGAGAAAAACGCATTTTAAAAACTTTTTGAGTTTTTTAAAAATCTATGGGAGGGAGGATGTTAAAAATCTGGAGTTAAGCTTCCCTCATCACCCCTAACATATGGAAAAAACATCAATCGGTAGGTAAGGATTTTCAAATAAAAATACAAATTGACTGTACTAGGATGGAACCGGACGATCTTCATGGTTACACGAAGCGTGTCGGCCCAGCGTTGCTTTGGGTAACCCTTCGGTCGCTTGCCGTCGATGGTGTACGCGTAGGCGGTCTTGGCGAGGGAGTCGGCATCGGCGCGCAGAACGTGGCCAAATTATCTCACTCGGCTCTCGCTTAGTTTGTCGGTGATGAGCGATTATCAAACTTATTTCGTAAGTCAACGTCGGGGACGTGGTTGAAACGTGTCTAGCCGGACATTAATCTTAGTATCCGCGTTTCCATAATATAATTATGGGAATAAAAGTATTTTGGGAAATAACTTTTTATTTGAATAATAGTATTTTATTGAGTTTTTGAATCGTGTAAATGCTACGAACTAGAAGAATTTTTACAAGTTTTATCGGTTATTGAATCCGTCTGGAATTTGAAGTTTTTTTTTTGTTCAGATAAAAAAATAAGGTAATTAGGGTAAGAATAATTTTCTTTACTACTTTTATTTTAGGAGGTTTTATTACTAGGAGGAAAATTAATATTTAAGCTTTTCATAAATTCTGAGAAAAATTCAGCAACATTATTGCCAGCTTTTTTTATACCAAAAACTAAATACAGTTAATGTGGTAGAATCGTTTGATGGGTTACATTATTGCTAATTCGCTAATATACATATGGAGTTTTTTCGAAGAATTTAATTTGCCTACATATTTTTATGACCTGCTTCTGATGTAAATTATTTAAAAAAACTAGAAAAGAAATTAAAAAGTGGGGAGTTGGTGTTTTACCTTTATTTTCCTGTGTTGTCATATCAAGAGGTAAAGAGCATCGGATTTTGGATCATGTTCTCAGAGGGTTGAATTCAGAAAGATAGACTGTTCACGTCTGTACAGTTTCCTTTTAAACGAATAAACGTCTCAAGTTAACAGAAGAAAAGCCTTGTTTCCTTTAACCAGTATAATATTAATAAAATCTGTTAAACCGTTGGGAATAATTGTCAGACAGACGACATAGAATCCATTGTGGATTTTTAAAGAAATTAGTGAATCATTGGTAAACAAAGAATGAAATAAGAACTTTTGAATTGAAGGATAATTTCGGTTTTCCCCAAAATACTTTCGGTAACTTTTTGAAAAGATGTACGTGTCTTTGAGTTAAACACATTTATTTATCTTTTCAGTAATTGAGTTTATGTTTTGTATTTAATCTGAATGTTGAGCTTATACAGGAAATTATTAAACAATTTTTATTACTATTTTTATAAGCTATATTGTTTTTCTGTAACAAATATTGGTAGTTAGGGTAGATGCGCATTATCAGAAGAAGAGCGGGAAGACAGTCACTTGTGGATTTTGCGTAGAGTAGGGGGTTAATGGTGGAATGAGTAGCCCAGGTGCCTGACAGACGTACCCCAGTAATTCGTTTAATCCCTGTTCACTCACTCGGTTCTCATTCCTCGCTCTTTTGCCCTCCCTTGTAATTTTCTTTTCGAACGGTCGACAACGACCGTCTTTAAACTGTGCTCAGAAAAAGGAACGTCCGTTCACGTAACATTTACTTCCTAGAGTATACCTATCCCTGCCGTTTCACGCTTCCTTTTTTTTTATCCTTTCTTTTTTTATTATACTTCTTTTACTGTAAATGAAATTGCAAACAAACGTGTTGCGTTGTCGGAATGATTTTACTTTACGAATCCTTTATAAGATACGTGAGTACAGACTAGTGTTTGTTAAACGAATGTGCGATGAATTTATAATAAAAGTTAATACTACAGCACTGTGCTAGTGCGCGTGCACAAGCATGATCGTAACCATATGGGAAGCGTGCAAGCCGAACGATCTAACCTGGTTGTCATGGGAACCAAATAAACTTTTAACTTCCACAACTTGATCGAGTTTATTCAAATGATATTTTTCTTTTTTCTTTCTTTCCTAATGTGTGCGTTACAATCTGTTCAACTAGTGAATAAGCAACCCCTCTCCCACATCCCAGTGGCACGAGGATAATACTTATGACATGTAAATGCGGTGTACTCTGGTACAGACTCAGGCTGACCATTCCTGAGACGTGTGGTTATTTGAATCCCAATCACCAAAGTACACTGGCATCCACTGTCTCGTATTCAAATCCGTTTAAGAGAAAGTAACTATTACTAGGATTTGAACCTCAGAACTTCAACTTCGAAAATCAATTGTTAAACAACTGATTTGCGATGAGTTTACCACTACAGTTAATGAAATTTGAATGTTATAATGTTTGTGGTAAAAAATTTCTTTCATTTACTTTTTGTTGGTCTTTTTAGTTTAGATAATTTATTTTTTAAAAAAAGTTACAGTACTATTATTTTTTAGTTAATCTAACTTTCACTTCGTTTTCCTCATTTTGCTAATGCTGTGGTTACTTGAAGTTAAGATTGATTTCTGATTTGCGTCGATTGTTATAATATTAGAAAAGTTTTTAAAAATTTTTAAAAATTTTCTTTGTACTTTTTAGTCATACTTTAATCTAATTATTATCGTACTTTGCATGAGTTTAATTTGGATTTCAAAAGATAACATAATATATTGAAATTTTTAATATATTTATAAAATATCAAACCCTTAATTTAATCCCGTACGGAGGATGTTTGCAAAAGTAATGGTGAAATATTGTATTGTCACTAGACCTTAGTAAATGTGCAAAATTTCATCAATCGGCAATGTCAGGAAGTATGTTAAATTAAGGATGCAAGATTTGAGGACAAACATGAAAATAAAAAAATTGAAAAAGCACTGAAAACATTGTTAAAGAAAAGCAAGTTAAACTGTAATCGCTGTAATATACGTTAAAAATTGAAAAGCTTTTCTTGGAACAGTCATGAACTGTGTCATGTCTTGAAAATCACGTGTTGGAAAAAAGACTTAAATTTTGTATCGTATAAAAATTTCTTCTTTGTGTTATTGTTTGGAGTTGCATTTAACAATCCTTTAAGAATTACGGCAAGTTATCAATAAAAAGGTACCCTGCTTAGTACTTTTATTGCTGATTGTGCAATTTCAGCGGTTCTACAACTTTGTTAACAGATTATATAAAATCTATTATTTAAGTCTATCTAATAATAGTTTAAGTTAAGTATTGTACGTAATTATGAAAAGGCCTGCTTTAATGTGGTTGCTATACTGTTCTCTATAACGATATGATTTTTTTCCACCGAACAACGTGTTTACAACCCTATACTATACGTACATAGATGCATGATTTCAAGTAGTATAGATATTTAAAATGGTTGTGTGAGGAATTTTCATTATAAGTGCTGGGAATTTCGACTTTCAATGAACAAATACCTACAGATTTTGTGTTTGCGCGCGCGTTTGTATAAATTGATTTTTTATGTAACTTGTGTTAACGTTCATCTTTCCAACATGTTACTTAAGCGGTATAAAAGTAGAGCCGAAGTGGTGACGTTCCATTTTTTTGTATTAGACGATTGTCTCCGATTTATATCCTTACTTTAATAGCAGATCAAAACTTATTTAAAGAAAATTTACGTTATGCGAAGATCGATTTACCGATGACAACCTATTATTACCACTGTAGCTCTCAGGAAAAGCAATCTTCCCAGGAAAGAATCTCCCCAAAAACGTTTTTTTGAGTTTCTGAAATTTCAGGATCCCCTAGATTTAGATTAGTTTATCTTTGCTACCGTATTTTGCTCACAAAAAAGAGGTTCGACTAAAATTCCTTCTAGAACAATTTTCTAAGTTGGAAACTGAATTTGCTATTTGGTCTAATTGATAACTATCTTAGAAATGGACTAATTTAATCGAATATGGATTTCTTCATTTACAGCTTTCTTTTTTGTCCGTTACTCTTCATGGGGCCCGACCTGCTTTAATTACGAACACATACCGAGGGAAAATCAGGGGTTATTCATTCCTTCACTTTTATACATCTTTTTAAGGATGATTGGTACCTCGACACCGCATGCCACGCCCTTAGAGTTAGCGTGCCGAATTCTCACAGGTATAATTCCCTGAGCTGCAAGAACCTGTCGCATTTGAACACAGTGTGCTCTGCGGTGTCATCCCATCCATAGTAATCGCATATAGCGGGGGTATCAGTGCAAAAGTATGCTTTGAAGCAGTACTGACCGATTAAGAACTGTCAACCTGTATTCAAATTATCCCTACTTGCGTTGGAGCCGCTTCTGGAGGTCTGAGATCAGTCTAAAAAACCATCTATCCTTTGTCGACTGTTCCCATCTCTCATGCCAACTGCGTAGAAGCCGTGCCTTCGCCTTGCTTACCCCTTTGTTATGTTATTTTTTTTCCCCGAACAAGGAAGTCTAGAGCTATATGGCCGCTCACAACCTCGGCGGTATTGCCAGAAATGGTCCCTGCAGCCGTACAGCATATCCGTAGGAAGACACTATGCGCTTGGCTTAGATTTAACCGAGCTCTCTCTGTTCGAGCGCGAAAATCCAGTGTGGTGCTCTGTATAACACTTTTGAGAACATCAACTGTAACAAAACCCTCTGCTTTGTTGTGAGGGGTCCCTCAGTGTCGATCATTATCTGATTTTTGGCGGCTGCCGTTTTTTCAGCCTTTCGAGACACCTTGGTCAAACACTTCAGGGATTTGTTTTGTTTTTCTATCCATACTCATAGGCAGTTTACCGCAAGAGATGGTTGGATGACCGTGTTTCTAACCCTATACGACATCGGCATTCACTTCCGCCTGCCTGAGACCAAGACCATATGGTCCTTCTCGGGCGAACTTAATTAACAGCTGTAAAATTTTTAAATTACTTTAATCTGTCATACTCCTCACTATTGAATTGGGAAAGAAGAATCTTTAAAGCGCGTTGTGGATAAAACATTACTGAATTTATATTAATGAGGTACGTCGTTATTAACTATCGGTTCATCTTTCGTTATACGTATTGTAATTGTTACGCTTGGGATTGAAATGAATTCAATTAATATCATTTATAGACATATTATATTAATGTCTAATTTATTAATTAATATCATAATATTATTGTATTAATATCATAATAGTAGACAGTAAAGTCATAATTTATGATATTAAACTTCGTTTGTATTTTTTATAATTTCTTTTGTCGTTTGCTTTAATGACTATCGTATTTCATACTTACTTTTTTTTTAAAATTAATGTAAGTATACACTGTCCTAAATAAAATATTAAAATAATAAACATACAGCTTTACTGACCTGTATTTACCAGTTTACGGTTTTTTACACTAACAAATCGTATCTGATAATTTGTTAGATACGTTTCTGTTTTTGAATCTAGTTAATTTATTTTAGGATTGTACGTGACTGTAGAAATGAAGAAATTAAACTTTTAATTTAATTATTAAGTAAAATAGTCTGTTATCGATTTAGTTTTTCACTCGTCTTCGAAAACGACAAATCACAATTTAACTGTAGTTAAAGATAGATAAGTCTGGAGTGAGAATAAGTAAGTGAGTATGGCGAACGTGAAGAAGGGAATCGATACGTGATTTTAGCCTTAACTGTTAATAACAATTTCACTGTAGTCTTCTTACGTCACATGTTTTGATCTTTTACCAACCTACGCATTGTAATCTACTGCGTATTAATTAATACGCAGTATTAATACTTAATTAATAGTATTAATTAAGTAAGCCCTATGATATGAAATATTTTCGTTAAATAATCTTAATAATAGTAATCGTAAATAAATTAATTAGTTTTATTAATTACTACTTTTCTGCAATAAAATTACACGTATCTGTTGACTATATGTAGTGGAATTAAATTGCATATCCGATAAACTCACAAGTATTTTATGATTAACTCCAAAATATGTAGGTTAATCTTGAGCCGTGATAAAAAAATGTAATATATAGAATGTATCACGAAGTTCTTCTGGGACTTTCGTAACCTTTTCTACTTGTGAAAATAATGTAAAGGGTTATGCAAACGTTTGTCCTAAAATGCTTCGTTTGCGGGATACGGCTAGTGAATTATTTATGGATTTCAGTTATCGGTGTGAAATGAGGCCATAGTGAAATTTTAAGACGTTAATTAAGGGGCAGAATTGGTGTGTTTTTATGGTCTATGACCTGGAAAATCGAATAAAATAGGTCTTAGAACCCTACCTGCAGTAGTTATTGAGAAATCTGGGGTGAAAACTAATAAATTGACGTATAAACTGTTTTTTACGTTGGCATACTTTGTTAAATGGGCAATAAACCACTTAACAGCGTTTTAACAAATCTTATAGAGAATTTAATTCAGAACAAAAAGGTGTAAAATAAGTTGAATAAACAAAGAAAAGATAGAAAAATTCGAATTTTATTTAGAATCAGTACATTAGACCAAAGTGCATTGTATGTACCAGATTATAATAAATATTTAAAAATGAGCCTGCCATTTTTAACACATTTCTTGGTACGCTTCTGAACTGCTTATGCTGCTATTTTTAGTTTTTCAGGGCTGTCCTTAAGTCGCTCAGCCGCATCCATAATGCGGACAATTAGTTCGTCATGAGAACGTATTTTTGTTTTGTACACATTTTTAATCAATCCCTAGGCCAAAAATCTGAAGTCGATAGATCACCATCAAGATTGCTAGGAATGTGGACCTTCACGACCCATCCTTTTCTCAGGGAAATGATGATCTAAGTGGAAAAGGAACAAGAGAAGTGTAGAGGCGCGCCATCGTGCGGGAAGTATACTTTGCGTCTCGGCGCTAGAAGAATATCTTCAAGCAGCTACGATAATTCTTTTTGAAGAAAGTACAAGTAAACTTCATCATTTAAGCGGCCATGTAATATGAACGGTCCAAACAGCTGATTGTGAAGATCATACATTGAAGCTAATCCAGTGTTGAAAATTGCTTTTCACCGTTTCATGACGATTTACTTCTGTCCATGTATGCCCATTGAATAAGTTGTTGACGCCATCTCGAATGAAATTTGCCTCGTCGGTAAACAAAACATACTTGTAGAGTTGTCGATCTGTATTCCCTTTTTTTTATTTATTTATTTGGGAGGGCGAAAAACGCTTTCGCGTTATCATCGCTCCGAACGAACATAATACAACATTGCAAAAGAAATCATGTTTCAGAAATTATTAAATAGTCGAGTGCAAATGCACGACCTTAATAAACAAGATATTCGATAGAATCATCGTATTATTTCCAAGACTATCTTGGATGTTAGCTCCTAATTTAAATTTGCTACGCGATGCCGTGTGATTCACACAGTCCACATGGATGTGATATATCGTTGGTTAGCAGTCGCAGCGAACACAAACGGGTGCATCATCTTTTCATTAGGTGTCCATTAGTTGCAGAACTCCAAACGAAGCATACCGTCTCCTGGGTTTAGATGTTGAACTGGCTGTTTATGATAAGGGTTAAGCTTGTTTTGTGTAAGTGTCCTCCAAACCATCGAATGCGAAAATCCAATCCGCTTAGAAAGACGGCGTGTATTCCTGGGCTGCAATGAACTCTATTGACAATTTCATCAATAACAGCTTCGTGTTGGAGAGATCGTTCGTAGCCGGTACAAATAATAAGTAAAGAACCTGTTTCCCGAAGAATGCGAAAAGTCGCGCTAATTGTTTTGGGATCTGGAATCCTGCGGTTCGGAAAACGTATTTCGTATTCTACTTCAGCAGCTGCAACATTACCATTACACGCAACCTAAATGAATACCATATCAGCGTATTCCTGTGTTGTAAATAAGTATGGCATTACTTCAATGGAAAACCAATCATGTTTAAACTAAAATTCACAGAAAAAAGATAGCTATTTGAGATAGATTTGAAAGAGAGATTATTTCAAAGATAGATTTGCTAAAGATAGCACAGTTCACAGTACTTTATATACGTAATGTACCTTACAGATTAAATCAAACCACTATTACAGTATTGCGTATTGATAATAATCAACTGTTGTTATTTCATTGCCAACTTCGAAATAATCATTTTTCAAAGAATTTATTGTATTTCTGTCATTAATAAAAATATCATTATCTAAGTAATTATTTTACAATTGTTACGTAATTTACAGTTTTTTATTTTTTAACAGTAAATTTTTTTTACAAATTTTTCCCGTCACCAAAAAATATTGATTTCTGTTTGCACTAAATAAGTACTTTTCTGAAAAATGTAGTAAATATACTGTTTCTAAGTAAAATTCAAATTTTTCTAAAGACCCGGGAAAACTTCATGATTCACTGTGAATGCATGTTACAAACAAAATGAATTACCTACAGAAACACATGTAAAATCGATTTTATCTAATAAAAGTTATGATGATGAAAATAAAATTGTTTATAGAATATTTCAATTTTAATTTACAAAAAAAAATGTTTGAATGAATCAAGAAATAGCCAGAGGCAGAGTCTCAGTTGTTTATCTTGTTCTTTTCATACTTGTTCCTCACAATATGTATGAACGCAAGTTATGGCAGACTCACTCATCTGCTCGGCAGTACCTCTCACTTATTCATACATACATACATGCACACACACGCACTCGTTCTCACTGTCTCTCTGTCTGCAGTAACATCTTGTAACAGACTAAGTCAACGTCACGTCCCATGTTTTAAAAAACCATCTCCAATATTATTTTTTACACCGATCGCTCTACGATGGTTTTCATTATATTTTCTGTATGGCCGTATCCGAAATCCCTTATCTATTTCTGGCTTTTTCAGTCAGAACTCGTAGGTAGCTCCTTTCCTTGTTACAAAAGTTTCAAAGTACTTGTACATGTACATGTACATGGTGATTCAAAGACGTATGTCTTTGAATCACCAGGATAAAAAATATACTTTGTCGGGTAGATCAAGTAACTCTTGGAAAGAAAACGTTTCGAACCGTTTTTCAAACGTTGTATGTATAAAGTCAAGAATTTTACCGCTGTGCTATCCTGATATCCAGGATTCTTTTAAAATATTTTAACCATTTTTAATGATACTGGCAGAACTGATTTGTTGAGTCTATTTAAATTTTGTTCCAGTGGGATAATTACTTCTGGTTTTAAGCCCCATCAAGCAAATTTGATTATTTATAAATTGAAAACGAAGGTATTTATCGAGGAACTATTTTCGTCATCGTGTTTCTTGTAAAATTTTACATTAAAATCATTTATCATATGTCGACCTTCATATAAAAAAAAAATTGATTTAATGTCGCGGATCCAAGATGGCGGATGAACATTTCAGGTACACCGTAAAGTAGTAATTTTGTAACTATATTGATCCGCACTTATTTCTACCTCCTAGTTTCTCTCAGTTTTGAAATACGAAGCCGTTTCCGTACTTAAATATCACCCTGCATATTATTATTCTATGATTTGATAAAAGTATTTTTTAATTTATTTTACACTTTTTATTTCAATTTTATTTTAACATTTTAATAAAACCGAGGATTAATGTGAAATTAGTTGGCATTATGCCTTAACGATCGTTATAAGAAATTAATCTTACAAAAGTGGTTTAGTTCAACAGTATATCTTTTCTATTGTCTAATTTGCGACGGTCGTTCCAACAAAGTGCTATCATCAGGTTTTTATACACTTTTCACATTATATTAAAGAAAAAGGTAACCGTACAAAATATCAAATTACCATAAAATTATAGTTTGAAAGTAAAAATATTAAATTTTTCTTCTACCTCATGTATTTGTTAAGATAAATATTCATTATTTTTTTTAATGACGATTTACTGTTTTTTTTTTATTCATAATTTGTTTTTGAACAGTGTGTGAAAAGTGTATAAAAGGGCCTGATTATATCTCTCTGTTAGTGAAACGATATTTGAAAATTAAACGATACAGAATAGGCGATAATAAATGTGAGTATATCACTTTTAAAATATTAATCTGACGGTTAGAAATATTTTTAATAAAAAGGAAAAAAGAATGAAGTATTTAAGTAACAAATATATTCCTACTGTTGCATTATCTCGCTAGATGCTGCGCGGAACAATTTTTTGTCTTGAAATATTGCTAAAGAATGTGCGAGTTTGAAATAAACATGATATTCAGAACATTCTGTTTCTTCAAGTAGATGCCTTTACTTTTTAAGTTAATTATCATATAAATTGAGGGTCTTGAATCTACGATGAACTCTACTCGCAAATAGAAGAGCCCCTCATATTTACGTTATGCGGTCTGTTGATGCATTAAGAATACCACTTCTGTCTTCTATTATGCTTTTCTTTAACTTTCCGGTTGTGCTATTTAGAACTATCAACTATTAATTGAATCGATAATTATAAATTTATTTTATCGCCATTCTCCTTTTTTCCTGAATGTCAGTATTGTGGGAAATACCGTAATGAAACCGAATTATTGAACCGAAGTATTTTTAATCGCCTTTTTTTAAAAATACAGTGGTTTATTGTTATTATTTTAATTTTAAATATGTATATTTTTATCGTACCATAAATTAATTTATTTTTTAATAATACGGTTTTTGTCGCGGATCTGAATTCTGTTGTTTTTAATACTATCATTTAGTTTTCCCTTTATTCCCTTTCATTTCCCTTTCCACTTTTTTCTATTTCAATTATCTTGTTCGTTTATTTAACTAAAACCGTAAAAATAAATATTCGCATTTGTTACTGCCCCTAATGTAAATGTAGTGTTTATATGATTTTATTTATTTCAGATTTCCCAAACTTTTGTTATAAGCTTTTTATATTCCTTATGCGATTTAACAGAAATTCAACTCAAATTAACTTTTAAGTAATATTTTTCATCATTCTGGACAGGGATTGTGAACTTTTCTTATCATATAGCGGCCTCCAATATCTTTTGTTTGGTTTCAACATTTAGGCTTATTAAATTATGATCCAACTATTAATTTTTTTTCTGAGTTGGCAGTAAAATTAAATTGTTTTGAAAAATAAAGACGGAACAAATCTAAAAAAATTTTTGATTTTATTTAAAGAAAGTTTTAATAATCAGTACATGTAAAACATTAAATTGTTAAATTTATGAATATTACTTTGAAGATAATATTCAGCTGGAAAATTTTGCCTTGCTCTCAAAAAAAAGTAATTTAGAAATTTTTGTATTTAACTTTCCAGCGATGAACGTATTACTGTAACCAGTAATATTATTCGTATTTATCAAATGCTTGTTTGATTGTATAGTTTGTAATACGTCTAATTGCAAAAGGAATTTTCCAAATTTATTATATATTACAATAACTATTTATCAGCAATTCTAAAATATAATTAAATTCATTACTGATCGATTTATTCATATGTCTCAAAAGAATAAGTGTTGTGTTTGTTGTTATTGTTTATTTTGAGGGGAAAAAATTTCATTCGACAACCAAAGATTGAATATGGGAAAACACTTAACAAATTTTGTTACTTAATTTTTGACTCTATTACTATAAAGTTTTAACCAGTAAAGATTGTTCCTATTTTTGAATAATTAAAAATTTTATATATATATGTATAAAGCCTCATGTTTTATATATATATATATTTATGTAACATGAGGCTTTTCATTTTGGACTAGTCTTAACTGTTGTATATCAGAAGAAGCGCTAAAACGTTTTGTTGGTTTTCCACTTCATTTTAGTATTTCAGTCTGGAATATCATATTTCTTCCGTTTTCCCGTTTGTTGCACATTTGTCTCTGTTAAATATATTGTTTATATGAAATATTCCTGATCTTTCTCCAGATTTTTGACTGGAACCGCTGAGTAAATACAGTATTCGAGTTATTTATTAATTCCTAAGTTGTGTTCGATAAGCCTCATCTTATTACGGTTTGGTATAGGATTTTTCTGTGATGACAGATATGATGTTTAGTTCATTATTCAGTACAGAATGTGGTAATTTCAATTGCAATCGCTTTCGAAGGATTCGAATTTCACCGATTGATTCCATGTCAGTCGATTATCTAAATGGATTCTCAAGCGCTTGAGTTCATCAGATTGAGGATTAAATTATTTGGGGGTATGTTTCCTTAGTAAAAGAAAATGTAATATGTTTTAATTTATTGTCGATTGCAATTTTCCGCTTTTACACCGGTCTTAAAAATCTTGATGAAGTAATCCTGAAGTTTTGTAGAATATGTAATTTAATGAACAATTACATCATATTCTTTTAAAATCTGTAAACAACACGGGCATTTTACTGCCGTTAACAAAAAAAAATATTAACGAATAAATTTTATGAGTTTTATTCGTTTATTTTAGGTATTGAATTACATTATTATTAATTGACGTGGACAAGTGGGAAGAATAATTTTTGTACGATTATTACCGTGAAAATTAATAAAGAAGTAGTCTTTAGTAAAACAGAAGTTTAAAAACATTATGATTGGTTCTTCCTTGGGAATTTAATATTCTTTGCGTTTGATACCTATGAGAATTAAGGTATTGGTGATGTGGTTTTTGACCGTCTAATGAAGCTAAATTCTTTTATTGTTGAAACAATAATTCGTTTTATAATAAAGCCGTTCAATTATTTTGAGCGTAAATTATCCGTTAATTAGGGTAGAAGATAATGTATTATTGCTATTACTGTTATTGTCAGCAATACACTGCACACCAGCGTCCTTTTGTTTCACTTTATTAATTAAAACTGTACCCGAAGGACAGACAAACAAACGTAGTAGTATCGTACTACTAACAGCAAAAGTGAATCCGCTGGGAATTCTCTTCCACATCGACCTTTAAATTTAACGAATAAAGCTGTATTTTAGATTGTTTTAAAACCCGAAACTTATTCTTGTTAAGCCTTATATTTTTAATTATAAAAATCACTGCTTTTTGTTTAAAAAATTGTGTAATTTTCTAATAAAAATTCTAGTGTTACTAAAAATAATCTCTTGTCGGCGTGAATTATTATCCGCTAATATAATAAAGTGTTGACTTGAGAGCAACATTGTGTAACAAGTGTTTGTAGTCTATTCACAATTGAAGCAATAATGTATAAAAATTATTCGTGCTTGTTATTAAAATATTAGCCTTACGTGTCTGTTAAATGAAAATTCATTAAAATAGTGTTTAAATATGAGGTAATATTATTTTACTAATCGATTAATTGAGACTCCAATATATTAGCGTTAACGAATTATGATCGCTTTGTCAGTAACTGATTATTATTTAAGTCGAAGTAAATATATCGACGATAAATAAATAGATTTCTCACACACGGTTACCGTTGATATATTAATAAATTATTAACAATTATTAAAAAGTGCAAATCCACCTTACCAGCCATTAATTTTGACTTGTCAAGATTTTGTAGTCCTTAGACCATCGTCAGAAGATTAAAATATCAGTATAAAATAAAGTTAAAGAATTAAAATATTAAGCAGTCATGACTGATTGTTAGTTATCAGTATACGGATTGATATGTACAGTGTAATCTGGTGAAATAAAATAAAATCAACGGGAACCGTGTTGTACGTGTGATATTTTATTTGAATTATTATCTTTATATCTATATTTAGGGCGCGTTTAAACAATTTATCATCAAATAATTTTGCTCATTAATTACATTTTTGTTTACTGTAAATTACATATATTTCCAAATTAGATGCATTATAATAATTGTAAGATATGTCTAAAATATTCATAAAAGTATTTGGGTTGTGTGTATGACCATTATGTAATATATTTTTAGCGAAGTTAGAATTTTCTGGTTTATTGTTTTTTTAATATTATCTGTGTTCTTTTGCACGTATAGAGAGAGAATTTACGACTGGTCATACCTATAAATATCATGTTACAATTTTCACAACCTAAACAATATAGCCCTTATTTATCAAGATTAGCATAATTATTATATGATATCTTATTATAATTATTATTAATATATTTGACTAATTTATTATTTGTAGTATATTCAAGTGTTATATTAATTCTTTTATACAACTTTTCAATTCCTAGACTAAATGGAGTGTATACATTTATTATATATATTTTTTCCTTTTTATCTGGTAATAATTTTATATTTTTGTATTAATTCTACTATTTATTTTATAAATAAATAAAAGGCTTTATATAAAAGTGCATTAAAAACTGCCATCTTTTGGGACCATGGATGAAATTAATTATTGTATCACTTGAAGAAGGTTTACGATATATATCTAATTTTATTTTGTTATTTATTTTATTGTTATATATTTTTATATCTAAAAAATTTAAGCAATTGTCATTTACTATCTCCATAATAAATATTATGTGTTTGTCAATTTTATTAAATTTATCTAATACTGTATTTGATTAATTTTGAATATTTCCATTATATATTGATAATGATTGTAACATGATATAAATTGGTATGACCAATCGTAAATTTGATATACGTGCGTGCAAAAGAACAAATGGATAATGTAAAAAACAATAAATCAGAAAAGTTTAAGTAGAGATTTCTTCGAAATTATTAAGATTGGATACAAACAAAAACGATAAGTAAACAAAATATAATTTTTATTAAATATTTTATATAGTACTCTGGTTATTTTAATTTATAGTTTAATTTTTATTAGTTTAGTTCAAGAATGCGATACAAGCCGAAGCAACTGAATTCAACATTGCAAACATGTAGTACACGTTCTGAAAGTATAATCATTATAAGCATATGTCTTCAAAACAGATAAAATTATTGTATTATATTTTTACTTTTTATAGGTATGCGACAAATTTTTTTGTGAGTCTTATTAAACGAAACCTACAATACTCCACGTACAAACTACAATCTTCTATTTGGTCTTCGTTTAAGTTAAAAGAGCCAAGAGTTGTTTTTCCCTGACATGCAGAAAATGTTGACTTATGATAAAATAATCGTAGCGCTTTAAATCAGACTCGTAGGAAAATGATTGCATCATAAACCAAGTAGGTCGATATTGCACAGTGTGAAGTAATCTGCTCGTAGTAATATAGTCATAATTTTTTTAATTGCAACAATACTCAGGAAAAAATTTATCGCCTTAAGTGTGTTTTTTTTTTACTAATCTTGAAAAATCTAAATATTTTGAATTTAACCCTAGTGTTCAAGATCTCAGTTTTTTTTACAGTAGGTTAAATATTTTGTTTCAAATATTCAATGTACGGTATTTTAAATATTACCTTGATTAATTAATTTATTAATTAATAATTTAAATAAATAAATATATGCACAAGTTTTAAAATATTTATTAATAATTAATAAATTAATTACCTGGCTTGATTAATTAAAATTTTTCAGATGATACTTATGAATCTTTTGGGGAGGAGAAGTTAATATTTCATTAAAATTCATTTTAATAGCAGTGGTTAGCAGCGCTTTTTTGATTTATCGAAGTGTTTTTCCCCTGTTAATGATTTTAATTTTCAGTTAAAATTTCTTTAAAAAGTTTTATTTAATGGTATATTACTTTAATCGGTTTTTTGTTTTGTTGCTATTTTGTAGTAATTCAGTTTATTATATTTGTTGTTACACAAGATCAAAATTGTCTTATTTCATGTTCTGGTTATTGTAGGCTACATTTGTAAAAAAACGTTTTTTTAAAATTCATCATTTATGAACTTCTTTTAAGTCTTTTTATGACTTATATATATATCTATATATATATAGATATGACATTATATTTATAAATTTATTATAAATATATATATACATAATATATATTTATAAATAAATATCTGCAAAACTTCTTTTCTATGCTCTATTAATAATGAAAGCAGTTATCCAATAATACATTTTTTAATAAATAAAAATAGACATTAAAATTTTATAGCAAGATATCCAGTTATTAGATTTAGATACAGTATATTGATAAAAGCTGTCAAATTGTTGTTGGTAAAGCACTCAGTGTATAGTGTAAGTATTGTGTGCATCGTTTCAAAAAGTTGTATGTTAAAATTTTGTCAGGTCGTTTGCTACTCGTTTCGTCTCGTACAGAACACAAAAAGGAAAGAAACCTTGCTTGCATTCACGAAAAAATAGGGGATAAAGAAAAACTTCCCTCACATTTTATTTGCAATAGCTCTTCAATACACTCGTACTCTATTCTGAAGTGTTTCGAAAAAAAACAAATTTCGTATGATTGTCGCGTCAAATAATTGCTATGTTAGAATGTTTAAACGAAATTTTAATAATGGTGATTTATTGATTTATTTTTACAATTCAACATCGTAACAGTTACCTGCCGGTGAAAATTTTCGTTTAATTTTTTTGTCTTGAAATCAGGCTAAATAAGATTTACTGCTTTTTTGATTATAAATCAGATTTACATGAAGAAGAAACAAATCTTCAATAAGGTTCACAAAAATGTGATATGCTATATTTCTTCTACGTTAAAATTAGTATTAGATCGATGGGCATGTAGCTTACAGCTAATGGTTGTTGACAGGTGGGTGAGCATTGGACGTTTTTCCGTTAATTATTAATGAAAAAGTAATTATAAATAAAAAGTAAACAAGTAAATAATATAAATGTTTCATTAAAATAAAATCCTGATGCTTATGTAAAAACCAAACACTGTTTCAAAGAGAGAATTTGAAATCGGAGTCCATTATCGTATTTCTTAAAAAAAAAAAAATACAATAATGAAATTACTTATTAGAAATACGATAATGGACTTTTCCGATGTTGGTTGTATACGAGTCACCATATATCTTTGCCGATGATTAACGTAAAAAAAAACTCCGAAATTGCATTTCGTTACTAAAATTTATCTTCAAAAATAAAAGACAAGTAAGAAACATACCCTTTATATATATTTTATAAAAAAAACCCAATTTTTACGCTCACTAGCTCATATAAAATTTATAGTCTCTCCTACTACCTTTCTAATGGTTAATTTTCTCTCTTAGTCTTCATCCATTTTAGGCGTTTTTGTATCAGTGGTTGCAGTCAAGACATGAACAAGAAAAAACATGATATACATTTTTTTAGGTTATAACTATTTCAGTTCAAAGAAATAGTTGATATAAAAACAAAAAAAAAATAAAGTTGATATGCTCGTATTAGCAGATTGAATAAGAAAACGTGTACAGTAATTAAGTGTAACAATTATTAAAACGGGAACAAAATTATTTTTATATGAAATGTAAAAAAAAATAATTTAAATAACTCTTGCATTAATTGTTACGATCCTGTAATGAACAGACTAGTAGACTGTAGCTACTAATAGAGACTGGTTCTCATTAATCATTTTTGTACAAACATTACTGCACATCAAGCTTACTACGGGAAATATATAATCACGCTTTTATTAACAAAATATCTCTTCATTCGCCACTTAATAATGGGTGTTTTTCATTAACTTTTTCTTTCTCGGCTTATCGATATGAAAATCTTTAATATTTAGAATTACTGAATGAAATAATTATTACTAGAAAAATTTCCGTTTACCGGAAACCACCCAGATTTAGCGAGGAAGAGAAAAGATAGCTAATTATGCATTTAATAGGACTTATTTTTAGGATATTTTGCACGTTTCACGTTGATGTAAAATCTAAATACGTTAAAATATTATGCGAAAAAAGATTCTTTTCTTTACTCTTCAATGTAGTAAGAAAGATTTAGTAACGAAAAATCGGAGAGTAATAGAAAGTGATTATAAAGCGAGTTGTTAAACTTCAAATTCATCGGCCATGATATCATGCAACATGTGTTACAGACTTTTTTCAATATTGTAATCTCACTTATGTTCCTCAATAGTATCCGTGCATATTGATAACAAATCGTAGGTTTGTAGGGTGTGTAGGGAACCAGCTATCCTTGAGAAGTTTCCGCCTCTGATCATGCTGTGGTAAAGTTCTTCACTGTTCTGCTAGGCACCCTCCGGATCCACAGTTAAGCATTGCTTCAGAGGACGAGATGAATAATTTGTAGCGTGTGTAAAAATGCCATGCCTGACTAGGATTTGAACCCATAACCTCCGGATGAAAGGTCTAGACGTTACCACTCGCGCTACGGAGGTCGGCCGGGCAATAGTGCCTAGCACTATTTATTATAATTATAAAAGAAAAGCTGGCAACACAGTTGTAGGACTTTGCCGTCACGCGGCTTTTTTCTGACGCATGTCTTACACACACAACTTAATTTAAAATATTTAAATATAATATTTTTTGTTTATTTAATTCAGTGTTTCTTACTAAAGCCCCCGCGAATACACCTCTACGTCAGTGCTACACTAGCGCTTCTTGTGGTGACAGAGGGTACTATTGACGCAGTAAACCCACTTTTTTGTTTTTTTAAAGAGGTGGGGAATCCAATTTACGGACGCCTAAGCAGTGTTGGGCTCGCTAACAGGATCCGCAAGATGGAGTTAACTGCGTATGCATTCCTACGCGCTACCGACTAAACCACTCTCTCTACTACCCTCTCTGGAATAGCCAATGAGGCATTTCATCAGGGAGGGAGAGCTTGCCCAAACACACAACCATACTCCAAGAAAACTACAAGTACTAATCCTAATACAGAAACATAATAATTATAATACAGTAATCAACATAATACAAACCAGTACTTACATAAAAATAGATCAATGTAGAACATCATCTATACATAAAAACCAGGCACCCTCGTGCAGGAACAACTAGAACGTTATACAATTACAATATACATAATACAATCAAAATCAACTTAAGCTAAGTACAACAAGGATCGCCCACGAGAAGGACAAAGACACAATAATCATGAAACAAATCGCAAACCATGATACAATCGAAATACAAACATACTATACAGAGAAACAATTACAGAAAACTATAAAACTGTATAATCATAACACAAACCAAACATACATGATCATAGAACAATGCAACACCATCTATACACATATGGTAGATACCGTCGTGCAGTAGCAAATTGAAACATCATATACAATCAAATAATAACAAAATGCATCCGAAATGAAACTTAAGTCAAGAATAACAAGGATCGCCACAATAAGGATCAGGGGTCATAATACATATTACAAAACAAGGATACAATCCATAATACAATTATCCTACACAGAAAGAAAAACAGACATCAAAATCAATATATTAGACAACACCTATTACTAAACAGAAGTCATATATAATAATATACAGATTGATGTATATATCACATGTCACACCCAAAAGTCACAACGATCTAGTCACAGCTAACACTCATATCGCAGACACTGTGCGCACACTTGCCACGCTAACTACCAAGGCCGCTGTCCGACACATGAGCGGAGTGCCCGCAGCCTTATCACGCCAAGGCGACTCCCTCACGTTTAGGGAGATCCCTAGGCGCTCAGCCGAGGGCCTGTCCGCCCACTTACCCTCCGACGCCTCGTTCTTGCACGGGTCTCTTCCTAGGTTTTTAAATCTTGCATGACTGCCTTGATATAGTGTGTAATAGCTCTCCAATTTGTCTCTGAGTGCAGTAATATATCTTGCACTTCTTCTGGTGCGAACCTATCTTCTTTGTGTAGGGCTTCTAAAAGGCCTCTCCTCTCACGATCGTATCATGTGCATTTAAAAAAACACTTGTCGAGCGGTTTCCTCCTGGAAGACTGGGCATTCATCTGAATAGTCCAGGCCAAACCTAAACAAGTATGACCTGAAACCACCATGGCCCGCCAGAAACTGAGTTAGGAAGAACCGTGTCCAGGAAGCCGTGTCGCCTGCTGCTCCAGCGCTTAATGTTATTAATCATTCGATTTGTCCACCGTCCTCTCTCACACCGATCCCATCTCCGCTGCCATATATTGCACTTTTCGCCCTTTATGCTAGCCGTTTGCAGCTTCCTTTCCTCTGTAGGGAGAGTCCTTATCTCTCTCACCCTTCTTCGTTGCTCGACTACCAGATTGATAGGAAGAAGGCCTTCCTGCAATTGTGCGGCTGCCTTCCAAGCCTTCTGTAGCCGCACCCGAGACAGTCCGGTACGCAGATACAACGTGAGACAGCACCGTGTGTGATGTGTCGCCAGAACTCCCCTGTATTTGGCGTACACCTTGGCTCCCGCTCACACCTGATCACCATACAGTAAAGTGGAGCGAGCCACACTTATAAGAAGTTTCCATCGAGGTTGATGTGGTTCATTGCAGTTAGGCAGTAGAGCAACGACTATCCCACCGGGTTGGTCTAGTGGTGAACGCTTCTTCCCAAATCAGCTGATTTGGAAATTCGAGAGTTCCAGCGTTCAAGTCCTAGTAAAGCCGGACCGGGAGACTTGTACGTTGACATACGTGCCACAGCAGCAGCAGCCAGCTCCTCTTTAGTGAATGGCGATAAAGGGTCCTCGTCTCTTTTTTCATCCATCACATCCTTTCCCCACGGGGAAATAGTCCTTCGATAATGGGTGTTATCTCGTTTGCTTCCCGTGACATGGGTACCCTAGGTTTCAGGGCCCTTTTTACTAATAGCCTATAAAGCCTTCCCCATGAGTCTGAGTCTATTTCTGCTAAGAGACTCTTCCAGCAGGATTTCTTAGTCTCTTATAATTGCTCAAGTTGCTTCCTACATTCCTTAAGTTTGGCGTTATAGAGCGCCCTGAGAGAATCCAAGTGCGCACGCGTGGCCAGCCTCCTGTTTTTGTGACACTCTTTCCATTTATTTTAGGAATCAACAAATACATAGATGGACGGCCCTGCCAGCATACTTTCTCGGGAGCGTATTATCACAAACCTCTCTAAGTATATCATTCAGATGCAGTGCTTTGACTATTTCGGCAATGCCCATCAGAGCTAATTCCCTAGTGAATGCTTCCTTATCTGACGTCCTGGTAATCCAGCCTGTTTCCACAGCCTTACCTTGCTCACGTCTGTCGCCGAAAGTGATCGACATGATTATGAGGTGGTGATCACTAGTGGAGTACCTCTCCCATATACGCCAATACGCCAACTATGAACCCGGGCAGCACTCTCCGGAGTGGCAAAGCTTAGGTCGACTATAGATACACTTAACCCTTTTCTGTACGTCTATTAATCACCGTAATTGAGACACACCATATCCAAAGCCGCAGCAGTCTCAATCATGATTCTTCCTCTAGAATTAGTTCTTGTAGACCCCCGTGCAATAGACCACACATTAAAATCGCCGGCCATAATTGCGCAGTGTGCATGGAGGTCCCTTGCAATAGATGTCAGGATCTCTGTGTACCTTTCGTCGCTCACATTAGGCGAGATATAACAAGAGTAGTAATACTCATGTCCTACCCTCGCTCTCACGTAACCTATTCCATAGTATATCTCTCCAATAGGCATTTGCTTACACATCTATATAGTCGCAGTCCTGTCCTAAGATAGAATCCATACCATAGGAGGACGAGTGCCATACGGCTCTGAGATGAGCGCTGCATCTGCGCTCATCTCCGATGCATGTCTGGCCAACATATCATTAGCCAGCTCCGCGTGGTTTAGATTTACCTGTATTATCATAATGTTCATTTCTTTGCCAAATGTTGACCGGTCCTCCCCCGGTTGCTGCGAGTTTGTTTCCATACCATCCCCACTGGGACACAAGAAGGAGCCAGTGTGGTGTCCCTCCGTGCCACATATCAGGCATTTAGACGCCGAAGTACAATCAGCCACTCTATGGCCCGCACTGCCGCAATTAAAGCAGGCAGTGGACCTATCATCGCCGCTGAAATCCCTGGCCGTGTGTCCCGCCTCAAGGCACCGAAACACCGCAGAGGTTGTTCTCTTATGTCTACTCAGAGCGACAGCAGACCAATCCATCAGGTCCTTCTTTGCTATTAGCGATGCCACAGGTGCTGGTACCCGGCAGAAGGCAACTTATGTCTTGTCGTATCCAGGTCGTATTGCATACTGCACGTCGTCGGGAAGTTCAGTGCCAGCAATCTTCCGCAGTCCATCTGTTATGTCTCCACCTTGTGTATCACATGTGAGATTCCTTATGCGCATTGCAGCGAATCTGGTCTTTGCCGTCACCGTCTCTTCCTTTATCGTGGTTGTGCTCGATTGTTTGAACTCCCCAGCGTTTCTCATTTCTTCCCTAACTTTAATTTCCATATGATTTCCGGTCCTGCGCGTGGAAAGAATTTCTGTATTATTCCTTGCTCCGCACCGTTTTCAAATGATCTGCGTATGCCGCAGTGGGCTTCAGCACCAGTGTTTCAACTTTCTGTGTGGGTACAGTCATTGTTTCTTCATTACGTACGAACAAAAGTATGCCTCCAGGGGCAAAAAGATATTTTCCCCCTGTCTTCTTCCCTTTATATTCTACTATCCTCCTAGTTAAGTAGTTCCGTAAATCTCTGTTTTCAGTTCATCAGGTTTCCTTCAATTCAGCTTTTTAACCTTATTAAAGACATCCACAACGGATTGTGCAAGGTTGTTGCATTCGCCGGAATCTACATATGCGATATGAAATTTATTAATTGGAGGCTTTTCAGAGCCCCTCTCCAATCAGCCTTGCTTCACGAGAGGTTGTCAGCAGATTCCCAGCCTCGATCCCTGAGGCATTAAGTAGCCATGCTACTTGAGGGTGCCTTGTAGTCAGGTTCTCATGTGATTTATTCTCAATAAGTCCATTCAAATGAATCACCGCAATACTATCCGTGCTCCGTTTCTTTTGTCTGGCAGCCCAATGTAGGTGTTTCGGTATACATTCTTTGGACAGTTTCTTTTAATGAAATCTACCATTTCCCTATCAGGAATTCCATTTTTAAACCTATCTGTGATTGAACAGCCGGTGGGAGCCACAGTTTGTGTACGTCACCTCTGCTGTCTGTTTTTCTCCTTTAATGAAGGTATTATCGCTCACCACCTCCTTAATTCCTTAACAGCAATACTTAGATCCGCAGAGACCTTCTTTATATTTCTTTTCACCGTTTTGTTGATGCTTTTCTTGAGAGGCCACATGCCAATCGCTGCAGATTTGCAACAAGGTCCTCTAGCTTCGCGGGAAGTATTTCCTCATCGGTGAGGATATTCCTTGTTTTATGCACATCGGCCTTTTTTGTAACATTTGTCCCATGACGAGTGGGTAGCTATTTAGACTGTGCGTCGGGTGTCGCTACGCAGTGCCGGCCTTCACGGATGTGGCCTCCATATCAGTGTGCCACTCCGCAATATATTCTTCCATTTAGTGTTTCAAAAGGATTGTCTGATGTTAAAAATAGCTCTATGGCTCACACCAAGTCCGGTAATGTCCCACACACGTTATCTAAGATAGTAAAACTTTTGAGAGGAAGGTGTAGGGGATCGAAAAGTAGATTTCTGGGGGGGGGAGGTCGTCGGGAAAAATTCAGGGTGTGGGGTGCTTCGGGGGTCCTGTCTAGTGCCCGAAGGGTAAGGGTTTTGGAGCTAGGGGCCCAGGAGCTTAGATATAGGGAAAATTAGCTTTCCCCTATATAAATCTACGGTGGGACTTAAGGAAATAAATGAAGTGAAAAATAAAATTCCAAAAGTCAAGGTTTATGACTCAAGGGAAGAAAAAACTAAGTTTTTAACACTGAATAAACTAGGAAAAATACCAAAAATTATACTAGATGTTTGTCACGAAGAAGGCTAACCCAATAAAGCTAACCTAAATTCACGCCACGTGCTTTTTAACGCGCAAAATCTGGCGGACTTTACCAAGTCTAGATTTTAACCTTAAAAGGATATTTCACTGTTTTTTCTTATTATATCAATTTAAACCTATTGCATGCGATAATTTATGTTCAATAATGTTACTTATATTATTAATGAATGTAGGAGTGTATATAAATAATTGAAGTTTCTAAACTACTCAAAATGCATTTTATAACACTAATAAAATACGCTTTACACGTCCCACGTGGTTTATAGACTTGTTCAGAAAATGACTTATAACTAAACAACCGTTAGTTTTATCACTTATACACTATTTAAACTATAATTCAGTCCGCTTAATAATGGGTATCCGGAAACATACTAATATCTCGCAGGTAGTGCTGAAATGGTGTCCAACCGTACAGAATATCTCGTTCCTTTCAGTATACCCACTTAGCCACTAGTTTAGAGAACTTTTTGGGATGGGGATGCGAATTTGCAATATATGTTTTTGCAGATATTGTTTTTTAATTGTTAACAATTGTGCCTAAGAAAAATAAGACCTTAATTAGGCCAAATATCGAGATACTGAGGGTGACCTTGCTCTAACCCTCCCCTTGACCTTTTAAGTTGAAAATTTAATGGCATCAATGCCCCATATACCAAGTTTGATCAAAATTGGTCCGTAGTTTTGGAGATATAAGGTGATTTAGAATGTGACACCAAACACATAAACACGTACATACGAACACCCGGAAACTTTTCATCCGGTTTTATGGGTTCCTTAGGTGTCAAAACCTCAATATCTGGTGAAAACGGCATATGCACAAATTGGACTGATTACAATACTTTCTCTCCTACATATCCAAAAAACCACCACCCTCCTTAATTCCTTTACAGCAATACTCAAATCCGCATCGACCTGCTTTATATTTCTTTTCACCGTTGGGCTTTGTTGATGCTTTTCATGAGAGGTCACATAATATAGCTCTGCAGAGCTATAGCGCTAGACGGGAAAATAATAATCATAATATAAAAAAAAAAAAACAAATAAAATTTAGAAGGTATATCTTCTTTTCTAAAAATTATTTATGGTAATTTGGTTTTAACAATTTATTTTTCAATTTATAATGTGTTGAGGCATATTAGATAATTACGCCGAAGATCTGGTGCCCTTTTCGGGCTGAAAGTGTTTATGTTTGGTTTTTATTTTGGTATAAGCATTGTTAACGTCTTTTCACCGTATTAAAATAACTTCATGCAAATTACGGATAACATCAATTTCTATAAAACATTTGGACAAAGTTTTTCATTAGTTCATCACAATTAAGAAGTTGATCTCTTTTCATCAAAGTTAAGTTGTTAATAAAAACAAAAATTTGGTCGAAATTTAATCCGTTAAGATCAAAACGGTTACGGACCGGGTTTCAAACCACAAAAGAAACTATTTACAGTTCGTTCCATGAAGATTTTTTCACCAAAATCTTAAGTAACACTAAGACTTTTTCATTGAGTTAACTAGAAAAAGGTGTAAGAAAGAAACTGCGTGAATAAATGTAAATGGCAGTCGTTTGTTGACAAATAATTCGGTTTTTAAAAGTAGAGGAGCAGCTGATCAATAAAGTTTTTATTAGGTAATTCAAATTACATTCTATTTTGAGTCGTAGCAGAATGAAAAGATCATAGCAATACCGGATAATTCTATAAGTTATATAGTCCTACGCCAGTATTTTTTAGAGTTGAGCACTAAAGTTTGCTAGAAGAGAACTTTTCTTTCTCAATGTAAATATAAATATTTAAGCGTATTAAGTCCGGTGATTATGTTTCAGACATGCGTAGAATTATAGGTTTTGTCCGTTCAGGTAGCCGAGATTGGAGGGAGGGAATTTAATTGCTAATTAATCGTTTTGAACTTTGTACAATTATATACTACTGCTCTCTGTTTAATAATATTATTAAATCTAATTAGACGCACAATTCCGTCAACTAAAATAATTATATATACCACACTGTCCTTATCATAGTGTCCTAAAAAAAACACGCGCGCGTAATCGGATACATATCGACACTTTTTCAACACATTCGTGTGCTCGCACATGCGCATACGCAAATACATAAAAGTAATAATTCACAAACTAAGTAATAAAGTCGCTACTAATACCTTTTGTGCCTCTTTATCTCTCTATTAAAACGTTTCTACTTTTCTAAAATAGTTTTATTTTTAAACTGACGTCCAGCTGTCCCAGCTGTCCAGCTGTTTGGGAAATTTCCACACTGTCTCTGATCATGCGGAGGAAAACCTCTTTACGGTCCCGCTGGGCAGTGCTGTCTCCCTTATCTTTATAATATAAAAAAACATGGTATAAAAAATAAAGTTTAGAAGGTTAACTACTACTTCTCTGTTAATTATTTTCAGTAATTTGGCATTATTACTTGTTTTAATTAGGTTTTAACATTTTATTTTTCAATTTGTAATATATTGAGCGTATTATAATAAGCTAGACATACAATGATTAAAAAAATTACAGTGCCATTTGCTTGATGGGTCCTGCAGCCTTGAACTAATGCGGAAGAATTGTTGTCTCCGGTGTTCTTGGGTGCACTCCTTGTTCCATACTTAATCGTTGCAATCGTTTAAATGACATTTATCGTTTATCGTTTTAATGACATTTATATATTGTAATGTCTGTTTTTTACTACTTTAGGTTTGATTACCGAATCCTATATGGAATTTCTTAAAGTTTAACTGTACGGGCATGATTAAATTAGCTTCATTTAAATTTCATTTGCTCTGCTTATTTTTAGTTTAAGTTAAGTATAAGATTCGGTTTTTAAATGTTGACTAATAATCCTGAATTATTGCTTGTATTTCAATTTATGTATACAAACCCGAAATTTGAAAATTCTTTTGAATATAGAAAAGAGCGAAAAATTACTTTTAAAATAGTAATTGCAATTCCTGAAGAAAATCTCCAATTTATAAAATGTTTTGAATTTTAGTAGGCTACATTTTAAAATTGGTATTATTACGTGGCATAAAGAGTTGTAGTTACGTTGTTTTTAAATCTTGTAGATGAATTTCAAAATCTACTGAGAATTTAGCTAATAAAAACGAGTTCAAAGGTAGGAGGAATAAATATTGTAGTACAAGTTAATGAAAATGCATTTCGTTGAAGAAAGTAAAATAGGGAAAGTAATAAAGAAAAGAAATACAAGGTGAATTTTATATGAAACTGGAATATCAACTAAAAATATATATGCATCTTAATACATATTTTTTTCGTTTCTTTCTCTCTCTCTCTCTCTCTCAGAAAGAAATTCTAATAGGCTGGCTTCTATTATTGTATTTTATTTTCGTTGTTTTCAATGTATATTTAAAATAATGCTTAAGTATAAAGTAGCAGTATTTTACTTGAGATCTGAAATTCTAGTTCTCGCTGAATATATTTAGTATCATTCTGAGTACGCTACTTAGCAACATTAAAAAATAAGTAATAATAAAATACCATCGTTCCCGATAATTTATACGCGCAAAAATGTTTTCAGCATTTATTTAAGAGGTATATAATCTAATAATTTTGGATTCTCTCGTAACCTGATGATTTTGCTCATTGTAAGAAAGAAGTGTGAGAATCAGAACGATATTCTTAGAAATATCTGAATTGAGTGTAGCTCTTCATTATGGTGAAGTGTGGAAAACAAGGTAGGAAGAAATTAAATAAAAGTAAATATGAGAGATTTAAAGGTAAGCACAAAATAGATAAGAATATGAGAATTGAACCAAACCAGGCAAATGGCTTATGTCTCAAAAAAAATCAGTAAATATCAATAAAAGCAATTCTAAATGCAGCCACTTGTATTTCAGATGCTTTAAACGTCTTTTTGTTTAAAGAAGAGGATATTGCTTGTTCTTCACCTGTTTATTTAGCGAAATAAAGTATTATATATTTACTATTTTATTCAGTAGGGAAAATATTAGTTAATTGATTGTAAATAAAAAAAGTTTTATTGCATTATTAAAATATCATTTTAAGATTGCATATAACACATTTGTCTCTACAGTGTGTACTTATTATGAAAAGTACCACTATACCATTATGCAGTACTATTATACATTATGCTATTACTATTTGTCGAACTCTTACTTTGGAGTTACTTATATTCGATTATTTTATTAGCCTTTTGTTTATGTCTGTGTGTTTAATTTTTTATTCCTTCATTTATCTGCCTGTGTTCGTAGGTGCATGAGAACCTTGTATTTAATAAAAATACATCGCGTGCGAACTAATTGTGTTGGAATCATGTGGTCTATAGATTGGACAAGTTATAGAACCCGGTAATAAGAATGCTTATTGGATCTTACTTCTTATTATAAGTATATTTATTAACATGGACGTTTACTGTTATTATAATCTTTTACTGTTTGTTTTCGTGTGGGGATCAACATTGGATAGTCCTTTCTCACGTGATATTTTAATGTTATATTATTTACTTATGGTTCCATCACGAGAAACAGATTGTAAATTTTGTTCTACGTAAAAAAAGTTATTTTGTGTACGTTACATGTATGTAAATATATTATATACATGAAATATTAATATATATAATTTTGTTCGATCAGTTTTATAATATTCAGCCGTGAAATATTTTGTATTTCCTTTCTGGATTTTTTTCTCCTGTTTTTCACATATAAGGAATTGGTATTGTGTATTAATTTTATCTGTAATTATACATTCGTTTTTTTTTTACCATGACAGGAATTAATTTTATGCATTGTTCACGAATATGCACATCTATGTTTGCAGCGTTTTATATAAAACAAGGAAACATCTTGTAACGTAGAGATATGCTGAGAAATTAAATTAGCGTAGGAGTTGTATTTGAACTACAATAAAGAGTATTTATAGACGATCGGTTTGTCTGTAAAAGCTGACATTGTAACCTGTTTAATGTAGTGTTCAGAGTCGATATAAAGGTTAACGATAGGAGTAAATTTGTAAAGGCGTAAATGAAAGGTCGGTTACTGTATTATGCCTTTTAGTCGGGTAAATGAGGGGAAAGCCGTTATAGAGTGCAGACCATAACTGTTTCAGTCGCGGCTGCAAATCTTACGTTTCTAAATAGGAAAGTGAAATAAAATAGCCATTTTTGTGTTTAAGTTTGCGTGCTATGAAAACGAAATTGTACTGCGAAAATGGAAAATTTCAGCATCACTGACTTATTCCGAATCTCTAGTGCAAACCTTACGAAAGAAAAATTATGACGCCATTTTATTATATAGCACGTGTTGTTTTATAACTTAGAATGAAAATAATATTTACGACGGTGTCGTATATTTTATTTTTATTTATATCCATTACGTTTGCCGTGTAGCTAAACCGCCCGCCGATTGCAGGGTTTGTTTAAATTTTATTATTCAGTATATGACCCGCTGTATTTATTTATCCTCTTTCTTTCGAATTCTTTCCCGTTATTTCACCACAATTTTAGAAAATTATTTATCTGATTTAGTTTGTTGAAATATTTTCCACGCAAACTTTTGGATAATATTTTTATCATCAGATATTTCTTTTAAATACTTTTTATTAAATGTTATACATCAGTGTATTTTTCCGTTAGACTTATCCGTTTAGTAGAAACTCTGTCGAGTAACAGAGCGCACAAAGTGGAAAGTTAACATCTACATTATTTCGTTGTTAGATACTATAACCGTTAACGCAGTAGGTAACTTATTATGAAATGATATCGCTTCTAAAAATGGTGCGTTTATACATATTCAGCAAAGATGAGAATTTCATATCAGACATACCAAGAAAAGTGAAAAGTTAATCGATATCTTGTTTACTTCTTTAGTGATAAAAAAATGTACACTTTTTCACATCATAAGGACAATTATAGAGAAGCTCACATTTCATTCCCCTTCAAGTACTGTCTCTAATGAAAAACAGATAATTTTAGAAAAAGCGACTATCAATAGTGTCTCTTGCGTATGAGCTACTTTGTAGTGCTTTGTCATTATAAAAATTGTACCTACCAGGTAGATTATACGTTTTTGATTTTTTAATAGAGATAGATATTGCTTATTACGGCTTAGTTGTTTAAATTAATTGTTTTCTGTTTAATTGTTTTTTTTTTGTTTGTTGTACTTATAATAAAGACTTCTGTATCCTTTTATTAGCGTGGCTTTTTTCACATCGTTTTTAAATCATGTTGCATATCTTGCAACTAAATATTTTGCATGTAAATTTATTAAATACTTTCTCATCTAGTTTATCACTTATGATAAATGACAAGTAAATTGCTTTACTGTAAATAAGACAATTTGCTCTATTTGTTTGCTTTCATGATTCGGTTTTCTGGTGGTATGGTTGGTTTACGTTACAGATACAGGATTTTTAATTTCTAGTATTTTGTCCTTTTTTATATGCAATTCAACTTGCAAACCCATTGACCACCGACATACATAATGATCAATAAATTGTCATATTTCTAATTAGAATATTTTCTTCGGAATATTTAAAATATTGATTACATTTTGCTTTTTACTGAAAAAAAAACCGAAGTAGTTTTCTTACTGTGGTAGCTATTTTCATTTATATATATATATTTTTAATTCTCTCTCTTCAACCATTTTGCTATCAATCTCCTCGATAACAGCAGGGACGTCCGAAGGTTGAAACGTCTTCCTGTGCTCGACTTGCTACTGCGTGACAGTTTTATATTTGACAACTCCGAATCTAATGGTATTGTTTTTTATTTATCAGTGTTTGGTTTTTGTCAGCTATGAAGTGTTGGCAGAAATGTTTTTTCTTAGATTTTACATTGGATTTTAAAATTACTTTTAACTATTATTATGAATTGCTTATTTTGGGAGTTCCTTAAGAACCCCTTATCATGTACTTCTTGTCAAGCGACTTACTTATGGTTCCACTTAGGGAGCCGATTGTAAATCTACTGATTGTTGAACAAAACAAAAAATTCTTGTTTAAATTCTCTCATTTTGTATATTACGTTAACGATATGTATTTTGCTGATTAGCCATTTTATATTTCTGCAGATCCTAGATACCAATATGAATGCAAATATAATTGGATTTGAACACCCGTTTCGACTGGATTATTTGACAGTTGGAATTTAATTAACAGCACAGCACGGTGTTAGAAGTTTTGAACCGAGAAAAAGAAAACTGCCGAAATATAATTAGGTTAATAACGTACTCTTAAAATCACGTTATATGTTAAAAGAAAGCTATTTTGAAACAAAAGAATTAGTGCTTTGTAATAATATCATTGTTATTATGCAAAGCGACTATGATTAGTGCCACATGTGCCTTACATCCGTTGTTATTAGGGAAAACTAATGTAAATCAACAAATCATTTATCTCTTTCTGTAAAAAAACAATGCATCGATATTTCTTCTTTTCAATCGAGGAAATATAAGTTGACTCAATAAGAAACGGTATTTTAAAGTACGCTCTATTTTCGAACTCTAAGCTGTCTTGTTTCATATCTGTCGCAGTGAGATTTAGAGGTTATTAGAAATACCACGTTACACGTTAGAGCAATGTTTGCTTTTTGGAAACACGCATTAAAAAATGGGAACTGTTTAGCAGAAACAATGAGAAAGTTGGGTATCATTTCGATAGATACAACCAGCATTTCGTCAATTGTTAAGAGTTCATTTAAAAATACGAGCTTACTTATCCTATTAAAGATGATATAATCCGTGTGCCTCTACGTTCCGGCCGGTATGCACTAAATATTGCTACAGTGACTGAGAGTGTAACAATTAATCCTAAAATATGAATACTCGATTGAGTATAACAATTAAACATTTCACGAGCTACAGTACAACAAATTTTGACAAAAGACCTTTCTCCTTCGTGCGTGAACAATTTGATTGACGCAAGGTCTACTTCCTAGAGACCATCGTGGACGAAGAGACTTCGTCAATCGGGTGTTGGAACATAAGAAAGTGGATGATGAATTTCGACTGAAAATAATGTTTTGTCACGAGGCTCATTTTCGCCTTAACGGCTTGTGAAAAAACTAAATTATCGAATTTGGTAGTGAAAACCCAAAGGTAGTTCACACGTATTCCATGCATCCACAAAAGTGACGGGATGGTGCGCGATTTGGGCTGAAGGAGTGTTTGAGCCCTATTTTTTTGAGAACGACCCTGGTGTTTCTGTTACGGTAAATCCTTTTTTTGTCAGCATTAGAAGATATATGGTTGCAACAGGACGATGCGTCATGTCACATAGTATGTGAAACCATCCAATTATTGTAGACAAAATTTCAAAGTCGTGTAATTTCTCGTTTTTGGAGATCAAAACTGGTCAGCAAGGTCTTCCGATCTAACAACTTACGATTACGTTTGAAGAGTAACGTGTATGACAATAACCCACAGACATTCCTAGAATTTAAAAACGAAATTCGCCGTTATATTGAAAAAGATGATTTTCAGACATGTGAATAAGTGCTAGAAAACTTTATTATAAGAGGGGGCACTTGCTGACGCAACCATGGTGGTAATTAGGCTGACATATTATTCCATATCTAATCTCTTACATTGTATTTTATATTACAATAAAAATATTAAATAATGTTGACAAAAAAGTGAGTTTTTTTCTTAATTAAAATATAGATTCTTATTGAGACACCTTTACTTTTGCGGGACAGGCACCAACAGAACTTTGTAAAATTTAATATTAAATTTTTCACAACCCTTTTTTTTACGGTTTTTGTTACATTTAAATGCTTATTAGCAGTACATTATAATCCTTGTTTTAACATACATTAAAAAAAAATATATATATATATATATATTCTTATATATTTAATACTGGGTAATTCAAAAAGGATTTCACAACTTTAAAAACCTATAAAAATTTATTGAGATAACTTGAGATTCGATTGAGGTCTCATTTCACAGAAAAACACATGAAATTTTGTCACCCAATATTCGCTTTGGTTTGGTATGCCTTTCAATTGTAATGCGACATAGATCCCACCTGAATTTGATTTCATTCCAGACTGTAGCCAGCAAGTCGGGCGTTACCTCTGTAGCTGCTGCGTTAATTCAAAGACTTAGTTCGACAAGATCAGCAGGGAAAAGTGTATCTCGCATAACTCAATATCGATTAGTCGTAGGATGTTGAAATTTTGAATTAAGGACTATTGTAACATTTATTTGTCCACCTCCTCTTTTCATTACATTCGATTGAACCAAAAGTGTCCAAAAAAGCCCAAAATCCAAAAGAATTGGATTTTTTATTTTTTTTAACTGCAGTAATAAGCCCTTATTGAGAACTTTTCAACGATATATCATAAGTGATATTAAAAAAAACATATGAAAAAATATCGCAAGCTTTTAATGAAATAAAATTTTATGTACTTTTCATTTTAAAGAAATGTGTAAATGTAATTTAATAGGCTTATAAGGAAATCATGTGTTGTAGACATCAGATTTTATTTTATAATAAGCTTATGAATTTATATCTATCAAGTAAAAAAATAAATAAATTAAAAAAATTATCAATTTTAATATTTTTAATCACAATTTTTTTTTAAAGCATTTTACATCAGATGTATGTTGACTGGGGAAAACCTGGGCCTTGAAATATAGTTTTAAATGTTTTTTTTTATTATAGACGGACGTATGACACAGATAGAATTCTGGTTGTTTTTATATAATTAATTAACTGGTGTAGCCTTTTTAGGAATTGAACTGCCTGTAAAGCATAAATAATTACGTATGAGCAGATTGTGCCGATCAGGGTTTGGTCGAATCGTATGTTGAAAATCCGTATTTGTATTAATATCTGTAAATAAATTCAAACGCTATTATATCATGAAATTGTACGTTATTACAAGCTGGCGTTTTTCCATAATAGAGGTGAAATGCACTATATTGATTTTATTTTTATAGATAGCCGTAAATTTATCACTTACGGTTAGCACTCATAATATTTATTTCGAACTCTGGTGTATAACTTTGCATCACTATTTGCGTCAGTACTTTTACAGAACGTATAAGTTTTTCAACGGTATATTTTGAGAAGCCATGTCAGATTCAGATTTGAAGTATGTTTATTTATTCGTTGCTATAGCAACTTTTAAGCCATCTCTCTTACCATTCATTTCCATTTACGTGACCTTTTTTTCTTAATTTCCTCTGGTCTTCATATATTTTTACCGTTATAAGTTATATGTTACTTGCAATACTTTTCTACTTTTACTCGTTTAATAAAATATTTTTTCTTATTCAACTGCAACTGAAAGCTAAGAGATAATCGGATTTTAAATATTATATATAAATATTTATTTATTTTTAAAACTATACGCTACAGCCTAATCACGGAATTTTATTTTCTGATGAAAAATGACAGTTTCGTAGCGTATGAATAAAATGTCAAGCCTCTCCGAGATTTGAACTCAAAATCTAATGTATTTGACGTATTTATACGTGTACGTCAAATCTCGTAGAGTTAAAAAATAAATTTTTATATCATGGGTTACTTATATGATGTACGTGATTCGCTGAATAATTAATTCTGTTCATAATGTTGGTTTATTTACTATTGGAATTACTTTATGTTATTAATTCGCTATTTATTTCTCACAATTTACACTTTCTAGAAATGTAAAAGTATTATAATTTTTGTTGGCCACAATTTTGACTTTATATTTGTTTATAATTAACCAGAAATAAATTCTTAATTATAAATTATTAGAATATTTTTTGGTCGTTATTATTTCTAACCGATTTCAATAAAAGAAGAAGGTTAAATGGAATCCGTTGTTTTTTTTTTATGGGTATGTTCAGTTAAGTTTTAAATGGAATCCGTTGTTTTTTTTATGGGTATGTTCAGTTAAGTAAGTTTTACTTCCTGTAGATGCATTCATTGTTTTCAATGACTCTCTTTCATAGAGGAACTTCTTTCTTCTAGTAGTCCTGATTATTTTTTTTTAAGCAGTGAGAAATCTTTTAAACAAAAATTAGGTATGATCACATAAACAATTTCAATATTTATTTTTCATTTATTTCTCGTCATATTCATTAAATATTGAATTTTGTTGTGTGCAGCAGTATAATTATGTATATATATATATATCAAAGTATTTCATTAAAATCATTTTTTCTGATAGTCTTCTTTTCATAAATTATTTTTTTATCAAGAAGTAGACGTCTCACATTTTAAATTTCTTGTAAATGGATTTTTTTCATATCTGAGGTATGTTTACCTGAGGTAATCTGAGGTTAATCTGAGGTTATGTGTTAGGCTCACATTTTAAATTGAAATAAAATATTAAAATAAATTTGCCGATCTTCGTGGCAAAGTGGATGATAGCCTCTCTGTCTTTCATTCCGGAGGTTCCGGATTCTTATGTCGATCAGTTATTTTATTTTTAATTCACTACAAAATTCATTAACAATTAAAAGAATTAAATTAGATGTAAAACCACCTCAAAAAACATAAAAAAATAAAACAATTCTTTTAAATCTTTTTAACATGACTTCAATTTTTATATCTTGTATATTTTTATATCCGGGTTGAATTGAGAAATTCAACCCGGATATACGAGTATATTTTTTTAATTTATGTTTAAGCTTAATTTTTCTCCAAATAAAATGATGTCGATGATTTTATTTTTATTTTAGAGGAATTTCCCTCAAGGTCACGTGTATCCTTTCGCAAATAACTTTCATGTATTTTAAATAATGTTATTATTGTAATTGTATAATATACTAGCATCCTTGTCGCGGCTTCACGCTTGCTACGTAGTTTTTGTGTTTCCCGTTGCGGTCAGGGTAAACAGGCTCTGACCAACTAAACATCTCCTGAATAATAATGATAAATAAAAATTAAAATCTTTCAATTTATAAAAAACTATCAATTTATTAACTATCAGTGTATTGTAATTTCTTCAAAGCAACAGTTTGGTCAGCACGGGACTTACTAACTGGTGTTTAGATTTCCCGTCGATTATGAAATACATAATCAGAATTACAAACATAAATTACCATCATAATGTTTCCAAATGTCATAAGACTGATTCAATAGCGGTGGCATAAACCGGAAATAATGTAAAAAAACAATTTTTTTTGTTTTATTTAATCCTTAAAATAATACATTTCAAAAAACCCGAAAATTGTTTTTAGATATTTATCTGAAGAGTATTTGCAAACCCAAATCGAGTGAATATCTCGTTTAGTATAGCCGACAAGGGAAAAATTTGCATTGTTCGAAATACTTTACCTTTCTTCACCCTTTTCAAGGTCGAATTAAAAAAATTTAGAAATTGGTTTTTAGATATCAACATGAAGATTACACCTACCTATAATTAAGTTGATATCTCCGTTTGTTACAGAGAAAAAAAAATAGTAAAATTTAATGTTACGCCATTTAACCCTTTAAACTCGAATTTAAAAATATAGAAACTGATTTTTAGATATTCAAATGATGGTTATACCCACCAAAAACCAAACTGATATCTTCATTTGTTACCTAGAAATTAAAAAAAAAATAACGGATTTCAATGTTAATCCATTTTAAACCTTTAAACTCTGAATTTCAAAAAATCCTTTCTTCGTGTAAAATCGTGCTCAAGACTGTTCAATTTACAAAAAAAACTATTAGTGAATTGTAATTTCTTCAGAGTAACAGTTTGGTCAGTACAGGACCCGTACAGGATTTTATATGGCAAGATCTACGTATTTTGCTGGGTTCTTAGAATTTTCCGACAAATACTACTAGGAGGTGACCTAGATCGATTACTAAATTTTTATCGTCAGTGCTTGGTGTAGGATTGTTGTAGCAAAATGACACAGCCTGATATTATTATGAAATCTAAAATATTTTCATGCAGTATTCAAGAAAATTTGTTAATTATTAATTAAGTTAATTATTAATTTAAAAAAATAAAACATTTCTACGTTTCAGGAGTTTCTTTTTTTCACGATTTCTAACTAGCAGTAAGTATTTCATCCATTTACCTTGGTATTATTTATTTTCATCAAAATGGGGGTTTCTTACAAACAGCTTTTTTTCGTAATGGTAGGTTTTATGTTGATCTTATCTAAATTAAAAAATAACAGAAAAAACTTTTTCAATTCAAATGCAAAGTTAGTCCATTTTTAGTAGTTATTTTTAATTTGGTGTCGAATTCAAAAGTAGGAATTTTAGAGTTTTAAAATTGACTTCTATATTACTTTTTAGTTGGTTGATTTGAGGATTTAAAAAAATAGAAAATTTATATTTTTCTTAGTGTTTTTAGATTATTTCTTAAAAAAGATTCTCTTAAAGTGCGTTTACGTAAATGTCTTTGTTTACCCTGTTTCAAACAAGGAATATTCTAATTACGTACTACTTTAAACAAACTAAATCTCCTAATAATGTTTGTGTAAAAGCTATTTTCTAGACCAGCAATAAAATTTAGATAACGTCGTTATCTAAAGACTGTCGTTAAATTTCCGGTTTTCTAGTTTTATTCTACGTTGTAAGTGTTAATTATTATGTACAGGTTGTCATTTATTCCTGTAGATATATTGTGCTGTACAGCAACTGTATTAATGTATTTGCCTATGAATTTACGCTATTTTTAAAGCCTATGTTATGTAAAATGGATGTCTTATGCTAATGTTTAATAAATCTTGCAAAGCGCGCCTTATGTTTAATTTACAGGTAATATATTACATGTACTCTAGTAAATACATTTGCCAGTTTAATGCAGCAATCGTGTAAACTGTTCCGTATATTTGTATTATACATTATACTTCGATATACATGTATAAATATATATAAATCGTTATATTTGTGTGCTATGTTATAATAATAATAATAATATTATTGATATAGCAATGGGATATAGTTATATCAATATAATCGTACACAAACCAACTGATGATTCTCTAATGAAGGCTTGGTTAATTTAGAGGAATGAAATGAAACATTGTTATTATTACATGCTGCTATGGTGAATTTAACGATAAATGTTATCATTTCAAGGGTGGTGGATGTTAAAATATATTTAAGAGAGTTTGATATTGTGAAAATGCTACCGCATTACCTACCGTCTGGTCATTTTGTTGTCTGATGAATATTCAGATAAAAATGAAAATATATGTTACTCTATTGTTATGTAATTCTCTGTTGTGCTTATGCGATGCATTAAATTGTAATTTGTTGGCTGCATTTTTTATAAATATTTAAAACACAATTTTGTAATATCTTCTATAAACGATTATTAATTACCGATTTAAATATCATTATCGTTACTGTTAACGAAATTAGTTGATAAAATTTATTAATTTTATTTGGATTTATTGATATTTCCTTTCAGGTTTTCTGACGTTAGTAATTTTTTTCACACTTTCCAGCTTTAGCTCGGGTTATCGTATCGGTTTGCTTTCAGAACGTTTTTTACACCTACTTTGCAAACTTTATTGCAGTTATTTTCTTATTTTAGTTTCTTATATTCTTGAAGATGTAATAAAACGGCGTTACAGTGATGCAAATTTTCAATAAGCAAACGATACGTGTAATAGATCATATTCTGTGTATGATATCGATGGGTTCATAAGAAAGAAGTATTTTTCTTTCTCTATTAAAGGCGTTCTTCTGTAAATATATCGGTAACCTAATAAATTATACGAGTATATCGAGGGAAAAACTTTGGTTTCTATTAAAAAAAAACTGCTTTTTTTCTGAAACCGGATTTTCTGCGGTGGCTGCTTTGAAGACAAAATATAGATCTCAGCTAAATATAGAAAAAGAACTCAGAGTGTCTATTTCTAATATTAAACCTTCCTTCGAAAAGCTTTGCTCCGCAAGACAGGCCCATGGGAGTCACTAATAATTATTAAACTTGTTTTTAATTCAGTATTCATAAGTTAATTATTAAATACATTGTTAGTACTGGTACAATCCTATTTATAACTGTATTATATCAGTGTAAATGTGTATTTTATTATTTATTATGTTAGAATGTATTTTGTTTTGCTTTCCTTTCAGTAAATTAATACAATTTTTAAATAATATTTTCTTTTCGATATTCTCGCGTCCCCCATTTAGTGTTATCTCGCTCCCCTAGGGGTGCGCGCCCCACAGGTTGTGAGTCACTGGTTTGGACGAAATATTTCCTCCCGATTGATCATACTATATTCAAACTGGCATACACAATTAAAAAACCTAAATTGGAAAAAGTAAATAAAAATTTAAGTATTATTATTTATTATTTTTTTAATTATTATTATGATTTCATAAGCAATACAGTATTAAGAGACCTCAGGCTTTAAAAGTACGTTTAAACTTTAATGATAAACTGTAAGGTATATTCACTTCACAGTATTACACAGCATAACAGCTTTAAACAGTAATGAGATCTGACAAATTATTCTACAAAAGATTCCAAATTAATCTGAACACAGATGTTATTTAATAAAAAGTGAATTTATTTAGAAAAAAAATCATAACTACAATTTTAGAATATTTAGGAATTAATATCTTTCCTTTGTTCTTAATCACTTCATGTACCCGATTTGGCATGGATTGAACTATTGTAGTACCCATTTTTTTTATCTTGAAATGATAACCGATATTATTGCTTTAATGAGATCAATTTTTGTGGTACAATTAATTTTTGAGAGTAGTTTTTTACTATTCCCCAAAGATTTTCAAAATGGAATCGACCAAGTAACCCACATTGTTACTTTCAATCGAAAACATTCTATTTACATTCTATTACATTCTATTTTCAATCGAAAACAGACGGGTTACTTGGTCTATTCCATTTTTTCTGTAGGGTCCCAGTTTAATAGAGACATATTGTTTTTATACTACAACAAATTCTACAGGATCTAGTAATAGTTAGCTAAATACATTAGCTCAACATAAATATATTTAGGCATAGAGTTATATGTAGAAAAAATGTCTTATATTGAAATATAAAAGAAAATTCATGTACTAGGAAAACGATCGAATGAATGTTTAAGTTTGGCAGAATGTGTTTTGATTTCATTTTTTGCATAGAATTGAAAATGGGATTTTCCATAGACTTCCATATAGATAAAGTCATACGTGCTCCTAAATAATCTTTTTCTGTAAAAAAAAGAATGATTACTAAATCTGAAAATAAATTTGGAAACAAATTTCTGCTTTGAAAAAGCGTGGTTGTATGAGTGTACAGTGTTCAATATAAAGAATATAAAGTATTTCATGAAAAATAAATGACGGGATGTGTTTTGTATATATATGCCTATGTATAAAATTTTGACTCAAAAATCTCCAAACTACATCAGTTTCATTGAAATTTAGATATGCATGTTCAAATTTGATGAAAATTGGTTGGGTCGTTTCTGAGTCGTTCTTCACCGATCAGGATCACTGGATCTCGGTCGGACCACTACTGAATCTGAATATTTTTTTAGTTATTGTGGAATTTTCATGAGTTCCAAGAACAAATCAAGAATGCTAATCGATAAACTGTTTTGCGCATAAGGTTAAATATTTTTATTCAGGATTCTTAAACACAATTCATATATCTAAAATCATTTTTATTTACTTAATAAAATAATTTGAAGTTACGGAAGGTGTCGAAAAACCCTATCGTAAAGATTATAGAGGCAGCGTTGCGTCTGTCAAGATGTCATACTTGCCAAAGGGATGCTAGCGACGGCTCTCGAATATAATATTTTATAGTACTGTTATTCTTAAAAATATGTTGTTCCTAAAAACGCTTTACGAAGAAAAGAAAATATTGGCATACTTTATAAACTAATGATTTTTAACTTATCTTCAAACCTGTAAAGATTGTTCAAAACGTTTGCTATTCACTTCATATACTTTTGACAAAATATAGAACTAGTTGGATTCCATGTCCCACTCAGCAGTACTGGATTAAGCCTCTGTCGAGCCTAAGACAAAATTTAAATTTGGAGCCCCATTTATATGTTGACAACTTTAAACAAAAATTGAAGGGTAGTCGGGAAATTCCTTTTATGGCATCAAAAAAAAACCCAAAAAGACTGCCTTCTCGTATTTTTATTTAATTTTAAAAAGAAAAAAAATCGTTTTTTGTATTTTTAAAATTTTGAACGTTATTAATTAAGAATTTATTAAGTTTTAAATTATTTTCAAGAACCTCAATTTATTGAAAACAGGAAATAGATAAATAAAATTAAAAGATAAGTATAACTATCAAATATAGAGAGAGGAGATGACTAAACGTTATTTAAAGATTAACAGAACTTTAAAAGTACCAGTAAAATACGTTTTGACAATGGAATGGTTCCAAAACGCGTCAATATGTGATAAAAGAATGAAGCAGAGAAAGATAAATAATACTCAGCATAAAAATTATTAATTATGTTTATTCTTTTTATAAAATACATCATATTAACCTCCAACAAGGGCCATGGCGACCCTTGGACCGGGCAGTGGCACTAATCCGATTTTATTACATTGTCAGTTATTATGATGATATTTGTTTTTTATTTAAAAAAAAAATAACATAATATGATTTTGGTAATTTAGTGCAGATTTTACTTTTGTGTGATATATTTGTGGTTATTTTGTGAGGGTGAATGTTGGTACGTAGTAGCGTGGGTGTGGTTGTGTGATAGCATAGAGATTGTTAAGATATTGTATGTTTTTTAGCGTGTTTCTTGGATTGACAATCCTTGTCAAGGATTTTAGGCTAAGTAGTTTTCAGACTAATCTGTCGGCCAGATATGGCGGGATTGTTACAGAGTTGTTAGTTTTAGGTTAGTTCAGGCGAGAAATCTTGTTCCCCCTAATAAATTATCCCAAACCACTTTTGGTGAACTAACCACGAATTAATCGTTCGTTTAGGCGGAAAATATGTTTTTCCGCGTTAGGGGACATTAATCCCAACACACTTGAGGATAAACACCTCGGAGATGGAGGGAAACTCCTTCTGGCCCTGTTAGAGCCTGTCTAGGTTACCGGAGAGGAAATGTAGACCCTAAATGGTTAGAGAGCAGGTGTTCTACCGACCACGTGTCAAAACGTCGTCGGTTGGAGGTTTCTCTGCAAAATGGAAGTGGAAGGCTTCGATAAGGCATTAAGGAAGAAGGGTGGCAAAGACTTTAAAAGTTCATTAAAGTTAACCCTTAAACAAAAAGAGGGATTAAAGAGTGCGCCTCGAAGTTGGAGCACTTTATGAGCGCTCTTACCCTGGAGGGAACCATGGGTTCAATGGCGACGCGCCATGTGCTTAGATTACCAAGCAGACTCTCATATAGGCAGGGGGTTCGATGAGGTGCTCCAGACCCTCAAGGAAGGAGTCGAATGGGATCTTTTGGCTAGGTTGATCTTGAGAAGGTAGCCTCAAGAATCTTTTAAGCACACCAAATTGGTCAAAAATTCAATCCTTGTTAGCAAGAGTTCAGATGTAGCAACCGTGTACGACGTGGCTGACAATCCAGACACTGGAATGAGGAAGAAAATCGAGGCCATGGCGGCATGGATCAGGCGTCTTGCTCAAGAAGGCTAACTATGTCCAGGGAAAGTGATAGTTAGTTCACTGTCCTAACACCCGAGTTCTGGAAGGGGACTCAATGGATGTGGGGAGAGGCACTTGTACATCTTGTTGGTCAACTCTAGTGAAGGAAGGATATGGCCATGGCTGCTCGGACCAAGGCTGTAGGCAGGATGTTCGAGAAGAATGTAAGTGTGAGATTCGGCGCAGTCGTTAGTAAACATGGGTTGAGTCTTCGAAGCCTAGTTGAATGTCACAGATGGAGGGTCTCGAGAAATTTCGATGTCTACCTTGTATTGGACGGACAGGACACTATCAAAAGGGCTATTGGTTTGCTTGGAATTTCTCTCGCCACCGCCCGATTCGGTCTCCCTATTACATAAGACTGAATATTTGTGTCACAAACGGCTACTGAGCCACGAAACAGTTTAGCGACCAGTGTCCTAAATAGCTCCTAGAGCTTACCTAACAGCGTGAGCGGAGTAAGCGCAGTGCCATACACCACCGGCTTACGTGTCCCAACCGCTTACATGTCATATATTTACACTAAAATGGGTAGGCGCACCCCGTCAACTACTAAAAATACATATGGCATCCATAAATTAAAATTTACTTCGTATAGACTGCAATTCGCTGCCACGCCTAGATCGCTGAATGCAAGCAAGTACCCGTCCACCATATTAAAGCGCTTGGAGCCTTAATTAGCTGGTCGTCAACCATATATCTCTAGGTTAGCTTCCGACAGCTGTAGGGTAGGATTCTTTCCCTTAAGTAAACTACTGATGTCGGTTGAACATAGCAATCGTGTCAAGGAACTCCCACACAGTCCGACTATGCGGCTCTCGCCACATTGACTCGTCGCTTGAGAGTAGCCAATTTTTCCCTTGACCTCTGAGCTCCAGGGTGGCCCGGTCTCAAACATCAGATGTTCATTTGAACATCCCCGCAGAAACACAGGTCATTAGCTGCCAGGCGGAACAGAAACAGATATTGGTTCAAATTAACATGGTTGATGAGCACCTGGGCACCCGCTGCCCTTAATAACGAATTCAAGACATACCATCTCCCTAGATCCCGTAAACCTGTACAGGGATCTTCTCTTAGTTGTGGTGTCCCATTCCAGCTGCCATACTTCCATCGCGAGGCTCTGCCTCTTCCGCAGGCGGGAGTTTGGCAACTGAACGAAATTTAGATCTAGTGCATTGTGATCACCGTTCCGTTCCAGTACTGGCCCGGCCCGAAACCGCATCCCAATTACCTCGGCCTCCTAGCCGCTTCGCAATCTCCACATGGCTGCCCGAACTTTCACCACTAAATCGATTGGGAGAGCCTTTCCCAATAAGCTTCGTAGGCGGTTGTTTTAAAAATACCAGTGTATTTAATTAAGGCTCTGCGCCGGACACTCCTTAAATTTTATAGAAGTGCTCTATTCATATCCAATCTATGCGCCCAAACTGGCGCCGAGTAAGAGGTCATTTGAAGACACCTCGGATCAAGAGTGCTGACCCAACCAAGAAAACGCTGCTGGGCCCTCGGCAGAAGGAAAGTCTTATGCCGACCTCCTCCGGCAGATCAAGACCGACGTGAGAAGCGTTGCAGAGGTGCTTTGGACGCGGAAAGGCCAGAGCGAGATCCTCCAGATAACAATGAAAGCCGGAGATAATGCGATGGCAACCCTAACAAGCAAGATTTAACAGAAGTTGCAAGGCGTAAATGTAAGGGTTTCAAGAAGGCCTGAGAAGGTTGAACACCTTGTAATAAAGGATCTGGATGTGCTAACAACTCAAAACGACATCGAGGAAGCTCCGAGATAGGAAAACAGAAATTAAACTCTTAAAATGATGACAATGAGGCCGGCTTTTGGTAGCACCAGGGGGACCACCGTCGCGGTAACTGCGAGGAATGCAGTCCTCCCACTTAAAAAAAGGACCAGTGCGAATAGTTTGGGTCACCTGTCGGGTAACCACGAGATCGGAAGAAAAGCACTGCTTCAGGTGCTGAACGGCGGGGCATCGTGCACCGAACTGTAAGGGCCTCGATAGATGGAATCTAAGAGAAATTAATAGTTTGAACTGGGGCAAGGAAGACCACAGTGGGCCGTTTGTGGCAAAGTAGGTATCAAATTTGGTAGCAGAATGTGTCCCAAGGCTAAATAAAGATTATACAGATTAATCTCAACAGGAGCTGGGGTTCTTTTTGTAATGGGGGCAATCGCCAGAAGGAAGGAGGCTGATGTCCTTATTATCTGTGAACTCTACCGTCGAGTCATTGACATGGCGTTGACGAGTAGATTTGGATGTCTGTTTACGTGGCGCCGCTTGAGGTTCTAGGGGCTCTCAATCATGTAGTGTTATATGAGAGGGTGCTTCGAATATGGAAATGCACTAGATTAATCTTGCTGAAGAAGCCTGACCGTAACGGAGACCAGTATGGGTGCTGGCCACTTTGCCTCCTCAACACTTTCGGAAAATTGTTTGAGGCTCTGTTGGTGGAGAGGCCGCGGAGCGAGCCTGAAACTTGTGTGGGCTGTCTGGCTATCAATACTTTTTCGACTTGGAAGATCTACTGATGATGTCCTGATCAGGATCACTCGTTATCCCGGATGTCAGAAACTCAAAATTTGTCAGCGGTCCTCCAGAAGCTGATGGAGAGGTGTATATCATCTTATTTAAAAAGAATGATTCAGATCGACTTCTCTGTCAGAAGAATCACAGCAGTAGCGGGTGAACAGCAGTTCACCAGCAGTAGCGAACAGCAGTTCGAGTTCTGTTTGGATAGGGGTGTTCCGCAGGATTTAGTAGTGGGACCTCTTCTGTAGAATATCTATAAGCTGGAATGGCAGTTAGGTGTCGAAGTGGTGGGGTATGAGGACGATGTGGCCCTAGTGTTTATTAACAGACCACCTTGTAGACTATTGATGAAGGCCAATAGATCTGTTGAAATGGCGAGGACATGGCTAGAGGACAAGGGGCTGAAGGTAGCTGTGAATAAGACAGACGTACTCATTCCGGCCGGCAGGTGGAAGCTTCTGAGTACGGCGTCCAGAAAGGAGGGTTGGTCATACACCCACTAGCGTCTGTTAAATACCTGGATGTGTGGCTGAACCTGAAGAAAGAGCTTTACGGTTGATGTCCTCAAAACGGTTTAGAAGGCCGAGGAATAGCGCTACAGCTAATAATACTCATAATAAATGTAGGAAGACCATGATCGTCGAAAAAAAGACTGCTGGCAATTGTGGAGAAATCCATAGTTGAGTATGCAAATCGTTGCATCTTTATCTTTTCACCTTGTACTGTTACTCCGGATTTAAATTGTTCTTTAACATCATTAACTGCTAGTTCTATGTAAAGATTAAAAAGTAACGGGGATAGAACATCCTTGTCGGACTGCCTTTCTTATTACGGCTTCTTTCTTATGTTCTTCAATTATTACTGTTGCTGTTTGGTTCCTGTAAATGTTAGCAATCCTTCTTCTATCTGTGTATTTGAACCCTAATTTTTTTAAAATGCTGAACATTTTATTCCAGTTTACGTTATCGAATGCCTTTCTAGGTCTATAAATGCCAAGAATGTTGGTTTGTTTTTCTTTAATCTTCCTTCTACTATTAATCTGAGGCCTAAAATTGCTTCCCTTGTCCCTATACTTTTCCTGAAACCAAATTGGTCTTCTCCTAACACTTTTTCCACGCTCCTCTCAATTCTTCTGTACAGAATTCTAGTTAAGATTTTTTATGCATGGATAGTTAAGCTAATTGTTCTGTATTCTTCACATTTATCTGCCCCTGCTTTCTTTGTTATCATGACTATAACACTCTTATTGAAGTCTGACGGAACTTCCCCTTTTTCATAAATATTACACACCAGTTTGTATAATCTATCAATCGCTTCCTCACCTGCACTGCGCAATAATTCTACAGGTATTCCGTCTATTCCAGGAAGGAGCCTTCTTGCCATTCAAATCTTTTAATGCTCCCTTAAATTCAGATCTCAGTATTTTTTCTCCTCTTTCATCCTCTTCGACTTCCTCTTCTTCCTCTGTAACACCATTTTCTAATTCATTTCCTCCGTATAACTCTTCAATATATTCCACCCGCCTATCGACTTTTCCTTTCGTCTTATAAATCGGTGAACCATCTTTGTTTAACACATTATCAGATTTCAATTTACGTACCACAACGTTTTCCTTAACTTTCCTGTATGCTCCGTCTATTTAACCAATGTTCATTTCTCTTTCTACTTCTGAACACTTTTTTTTAATCCACTCTTCATTCGCTAGTTTGCACTTTCTGTTTATAGTATTTCTTAATTGTCTATAGTTCCTTTTACTTTCTTCATCACTAGCATTCTTATATTTTCTACGTTCATCCATGAGCTGCAATATATCTTCTGAAATCCAAGGTTTTCTACCAGTTCTCTTTGCTCCGCCTAAATTTGCTTCTGTTAATTTAAGAAATTCGTTTTTAACATTCTCGTATTATTTTTCTACATTTTCTATTTTATCTTTTTTACTCAGACCTCTTACGATGTCCTCCTAAAAAATTTTCTTTACCTCCGCTTCATCAAGCATCTCTAAATTCCACCGAAATAATATCGAAATCCAAAACTGTATTATGATTATATACGCTTTTTAGATTTGAAATTATAAAGTTGTAACTAATGTTTGCAAAATACTGTTATTATATAATTCGCTGTTTTACAAAATAACGCACCCGTGAAAGTTCAATATAAATAATAATTTATTTACTGTCGGGAAAGCAGCTATGTTTTATAATTTAATGGATATATAATTGCTATTACAGTATTATAATTTGTGTATAACAATGGGTATTATATTCCAAATCAAGTAAAAATTAATAAATGCTAGAATTACTTCAAAATCCGCTTTACATTTTACGAATTATTTAAAAAATTACAATACGTAGAATCGAAGAGGAGCTAGATGAAGTCTAGTTTGGTTTCAATAAGGGAAAAGTTACAGTTTCAAGAAAAGAATCATCTCCAAAGGCAGGATAAAGAAAACAAAGCTTCTTATGTGGGATTTTTAGTTGTAGAAAAAGCTTTTTATAATTTAACCTATAGTAAAATTGTACAATTTTGAAGAAAGCTTCTTTCTTTTAATTAATGATAAAGAAGGCACACAAATTATTTCAGTTTTCGCGCAACGTTTAATTTAATAAATAATAAATGTACGACAAAATTTATCAGTTATTGTAATCAGTGTAGAAAGTAATGAAAAATAAACTCCATCCAATAAAGAATATAGAACGATCAGTATGCAGTCTTTAGCATATCGATTGATTTTAAATTATAAATTCAGTGCGGTATAAAAATAATGAAGAAACCAGTCGAAGCAGAAGAAATAATCTAAGGGCAGGTATTAAAGCGTGATTAATGATAATATTATTCAGTGGGGGCTGAAAGTAATTTTAGATATGAATGGAGTTATTAAAAGTGATTTACTGTTCGAAAATGATGTTAACGACTTATCTTAACCGTCAGTTATAAGAGCAGTTTTGTGGTGATGCAGAACCATGATTAAAATCCAACATTAGGTACTGTTACTTGTACCTCGTTCCTAATGTCTATGTTATTGTTTTACTCCGATAGATAGGATTAACATCCTTATTGTAAAAATAGCTAGCCTGTTACCGGGCAAGACCGATTTCCTGATCGTAGTCGGGCTTATAAACTATTGTGTTATAAGGCCTTTTAATAATCTCTCTGAAAAATGGTATGGCTTTGTTATTAAAGGTAAATCTAGTTTGAAAAACCCGACCGATTTAAGGAAATATAATGTTACTATTTGGAATACTTGTTCTTCGATAGTGTAGATTACTATATTTTAAGAATGAACCATTTAACATATTTTCCCAAGACTGTGGATTCTGTCAAAAGCTTCTTACATTGCATTACAATATCGTTTTAAAGGTAAAGTGTTTTAAAAATGAAAAAAAAGATTTAATTTAAAACGAACGAAAATGTTATATTTCAAATAAAAAATGGTTTGAAATAGACTACTATAACTCGTAATTAATGAATGTATTCTTATTTAAATGTTGCGTGCTTTTGGAATAAATTGAAATTGTTTTTGAGGTTATTATGTAATAGTGTGATTTAGATTTCACAAATTGTGGTCATTATTATAATCACAATAGAATGAGGTTTGGAGTACGAATATTGTTTACTAACAGTTTTGCCGGCAATATTGCAAATGAACGGTGCCGGTCGGTAGAGGTCGCTCGGTGATGTAGTGGTTCTCTCATTTGGAATTTAGTAATTTATTCGGTGACGTTGGACGAGGTGGAAAACAAGAACGGTTTATAATTCATTTTACTGTTGCGGCGGCCACAGAAAGACCGTCACTGGTTCAATAGGTCGACAATTAAACAATGTATCATCCATGTAATCGTGCCGTCCCAGTTAATTTTGATTCTGGTATACTGTGTTGTGAAATAGTGACAGTGGAAGGGTTAAATTATGTCTGAATGGTAGATAATGAGTATCTTTGTTTTCTGTCGTTAAAAGAAATTGCATTTTCAGGAGTAGTCTTAATTAATATACTATCTTTACCTTTTAATTAGCAAATGGCTTTGCCCGCATAATCTGTACATATTGGCCTTATTGTACAATGTACAATTCTCTAAATTACGTATGAAAATTCGTTGTAAATACCCGATGCTTACCTTATGATTATTGATTTTTTAGTAAAGAAAAATATTTATTTTATTTCTACCACTTCTATCCCGGTTAGGAAAAAATTCGACTATTGCTATATTTGTTGCTTGACAATCCAATCGAACCTCTTAACGCCTTCTATAATAACCTAGTAGTAAAAATAAAGTATTAGAGGAATAACAACAATAAAATCGTTACCTTAATACAAGTTTTCTACACGAGATAAGATATCCATATTGGAATTTTGTTCTTTTTCGGAATAAGAAAAAGTACGTCCTATTTAATAGTAATGCATTCTGTGGTAGGCAGTGAGAAACAGCCAAGTGCAAACGAAAGCAACCTACTCATGTGCTGTTCCTCATTAATAGGTTTTTGACAAAATAGACTACAGCTGTTATTCCTCAACCATCCTCTTTGACAAAATTCGCTTGTGTAGATTTTATAAACTAAAATAGACCTTGAAAGACTGCTATTTTAAAAACAGAGATTATAACAAATTTTTGACGAGAATCCGTGATCTATATCACAAAAATACTGTTGGAAGCTTATCAACAACATAAAAATTCTTTGCAGTAGTGTGTTAATCGTGCAAGGAAGTACTTTGAAGGAGATAAGACAGAAAATATGTTAATACAAAAAACAAAATGTTTTGATATAGTAAAGTGTGATGGTTTCTTTATGAACAGCCCTCATACGACATAAAAAGACAGATAAAGTGTGTGAAATACATAACTAAATCATAAATTACGTAGCATAATAAAAGGGTGAATCCTTTGAAACAGATGAAACCTTTGAAACAGGTGAAACCTTTGAAAGCAGATGTTTAACGTTGCTTAAAAAAAGTTGTCAGTTGTTTTTTTAAAGAAATAAAAGTAGAAACAACTAAAATGTAATTCGCTTGTTGTATAGGCAATAACAAATTATTTTAATGAACTTCTGTGATTAAGTGTAAATAATCATGAAACTAAATTGTATGGTGAGGTAAACGGTCATAGTGGACTTGCAGTGTCAAATAATTAGACATTTTATACATACGTACTTACATTTATATAGTATTAAATATTGGATGTTTAATATGGATTAAAAAAAAAAAAATGTAACGAACAGGTAAGTTTACTCTACCACTTGAAGTAGAACTCTAAGAAGAAAACTGTGTAAGGCTTTGAGTAAACTGAAAGAAACAAAACCGTAAAAGTAACTCTGTAAAAGAAAATTTAGTGAATAAAATCAGTAAGACGAAAAAGGTTAACGTGGAATAACAAGGAAAAATTCGATAAATTCTTAAAGATTTAGAAAGAACTAATATAATAAAATCAATAGATATTTATATTTATATACTAAACAGTAGTAGTATTTATATACTAAAGTTAATCTTGTATAAAAGAAATCAGAAAGAGAAATGGTTGAACCCTAACTATATTGGCGAGGTCTGACAAAGTGAGGTAGAGTGGAGAGCCCCTTATCCGAAATTTTTTTCATTTTTTAAAAATCTCAAACTATGTAAAAATTAACAACGAGCCTAATACTTAATTTAAATTGCTGTGTTAAATTATATGTTCTAAAAATAAGAAAACGAAACTATTAGTTTGATAACCGGGATTCAAACCCGGGACCTTCAGATGAAAGGCCGATACGCTACCACTCTGCCACGGAGATAGGCTATTTTAAAAACTATTTCATATTTTTTATATTATAATTATTTAACGCTTTATGTCATTAAATTGGATCGTTTTAAAAACATTAATGAATTCATTAAATTTTTGAACATACAAACAAATTTTGCAGATAAAAACATTAAAATTTATTGATAACGTCGATTTTATAAAAATAACATGCTTCAGATGACCAATTTACTGTACGCATTAATGTTTCGTAGTTAAACAAACCAATTATTTAAAAAAGAATCAAATAAAATAAACTCTTTGTAGCATCGTCACAGAATTCGATTAATTTTTTTTAGTCGAACTGAATATTTCAAGTGCTGAATATTTATTTCAAACAGCTCTGTAGAAAGAAAACGTGTTCCGAAATATCCAGGTGATCTAGCCTTCCGTATCAGGACATAATATGATTAGTAAAAAACTGTGCTAAACAGACTTGGAAACTTGTATGGTGTGGCTTGTAACTATATTGTTAAAAAAAGTAATATTTGATGACAAGCGAATTTAGGAACTGAAACGATATCTAATGATAATACGTAATAGTGAATGTATTACGCTCTTGTACATATATCTTGAATATAAGCTCTTTGTCAACTATTTTTAAAATTAGAACACCCAATAATTCGATAGTAAGAATCGTTTCCCGCGTAGTAGTATAATTGGAATTGTGAAGTGGTCTCACATGAACTGCTACTCTTTACCAACAACAAACAGTATGTTACTGTTTTTGCGGAGATCACTAACTTATGTTTTGTCTATTAGAAAACCTGATGAATGAAAATAGCTTCAGCAGTCATGGGTTTGCGTGTGGATCAGTACTTTGAATTTTCTAAGGGTAGTCTCTAAAATGTGTTAATCAGTGGCCAGATAGCCAATGATTTCAGATAACGTAGAGAGTGGCAGAAATTCTGTTTTTGGTTTATCTCATTCTTAGATATAAGTATTGCATTTTTTATATTGCCATTTTTTTTTTTTTTGTAATCTATATGAAATATTTTTAACGTTATAGCTTAAAAATTTTGAATCTTTGTTTGGAGACTATATATGTCTCCAAGCTATATTTACTGTAGTACCGTCTTCGAAATTCATGCCAAGTAATCTCAAAACTGCCAACCGTTTTTTTGACTGTATTTCACTCCAAACGCACATTCGACTAGGAGTCCATGACTGTATTGCAACTACAACATAGAATAATAACACTGTTCAAGAGAGACGAAATACAGCAGTGCAGATTGTATGATGAAATACTGTATATTAGTTACATTTGTCTTTTCGAAGGAAGGATTAGAAACTTTACCAATAAGCGCCTTTGTTTTCCGTTAGTCGTAAATATCAGTACGACTAATTATGCAACCCCTGGACAAAAAAAAGAAGTTGCAGAGTCGGTCCATTGGCTAAGCAGCTATATATTACTCATCGAAGTATACAAAGGTCAGCTGATATGCAGGGTAGTATGGATTCCTGGCCTAGTGTTGGAGAAGGGATAAAAATGCAAACATACGCTATATGTATGCACATGAGTACGCTGTACTGCAAACGTATTTGTTTCCCTGCATTATCCGCCTTAATGATATTTTTATTTGTATTGTTATATTTATATCCAGTTTTTCTAATATTTAAAATTAATTTTTTTTTCGTTTTATTGTTAGGTCTCAATACTAAAATTTCTTTTTAACAAAACGATACATGGGAAAGAAGCACGAGGTCTTTTTTAAATTAAACGTCTCTACACTATTTAATTTATCTGGATTGTCACTGTCTGATGATCGAACTTCATCATTGCTATCTTCACTGTTTTCGCTATCATTCTTAGCTAATACAAAACCGAACGAAAGGTTTATAATAATAATTATTTTCCATTTTTAAGGCATATTTGCGCAGCACGCCTTCCAATATTCAGCCGGCGATTCAGAAAATCATTTCTCAGCCATATCATTTATTACTTTTTCCGACGTTTCACATTTCCTTCCGTAACTTTACTTTTTATTTTCGCCCAAATGGTTCATTTCGGTTAGTTCAGGTCGGTACGCTAAACCAATTTTTAGTATGTTAAGATTTCTGTTAGTCGTAAATATCATTACGACTAATTGTGCAACCCCTGGACAAAAAAAGAAGTTGCAGAGTCGGTCCATTGGCTAGGCAGCTATGTATTACTCATCGAAGTATAGAAAGGTCATCTTTCTAAATTTTGTCGAAGTAATACTTTTTAGAACGGGGTTTATTTAATTATACTAATTCGTACTGTTTAATTTTTAATATATACGCTGAACACGTAATATTTCTGCTTTGTAGTCATTATAACAGTTTTTTTTTGCAGTTTGAATTCGGCGCTTCTGTAATTTTACTTTATGGAAGGAGAAAAATTGTGTTAAATAGTCTTGAACACTCGTATACTTGTAGGTCCGTATTGTTAAAAAGGTAATATTTGATGTGAAGCTCGCTTCACTTGTCAATTACCAAAACTGAATTACTTGGTAGATTGGTTTATAACTTTGTTTTACGCCATTTTTCGTAGTTTTCAGCATTTCTATACTTTCGATATTGTTGCTTCTGACGCGATTTAAAAAAAAAAATAAATTACATACGGAATTTCTTCTGCAGCGTTACCAGCGTCACTATATCAATTACGATCCTTTAGATAGTGTCATCAATCTAACTCTGTTGAGTAAATATATATGAATCGTCTGAAAAAAATAATTAGTCTTCCTTTCCATCTGTAAATTTTAATTTTTTTTTTCATAATTTACTCGTAAAACGAAATCGTATTTTTCTACCAAATTTTCCGATTATTTTTAATGTTATATATCCAAAACCCATACTCCTTAGAATTTTCCGTAAATTTTGTGCGTGCAGTTTATCTGCAGATCGGGGTATTTTATTATTAAAACTGGTAACAAATTCGTTTGTCAGCAATGTTCAATGCCTTATATGAAAATTGTATCGAATATTTCTTAACACATACCTTCAAAAATTATTCATTCCTCATTCTTTTACGAGATTTTTTCATGCGTTCTGAAACTTTCATTTCCTCTCAGTTTATTTAATTCAGTTGTAACTTTCCGCAGTAAATGGTCAGTAATGCCGCCAAGGTCAGTTATTCAAGCTTAAATTGTTGAACGAAAAAATGATTGGATCCTCTTAAGCTATTTTGTTTCAAAAGTTAACTTAGCTTTTATTTATTTTTATTATTATTATTTAATTTGCTTTAACGCCACTCTTCGTTCTAATCTGTGGCTAAATCTGAGCTGTGATATTGAGAAGGTAAGTGTGAACAAAGCGGTAGTATAAAAAAACTGTCGTGATAAGCATTGAGAAATGCTGTATATAATGTGCGTTAACGAAGAATGAGTTTTGAAAATTGTCGTTAATAAAACAAGGAAAACCAAAAACGCATAATTAACAACGTAGAATGCAACAATGCGAGTGTTTCTTGTTCTCTTTCACGCTTTCTTTCACCTTATCCCTTCCACTGTATTATACTAGTTGTGCCAATGTCATTCCAGACAGTCCAGGCGAAATTACTGCGCATCGATATGCTTACGTTTTTTAAACTTGACTAGTAATACCAAGCCATGCAGTACGATCCCAGATGGTCTCTTGAGCATGTGGAGCTCTATCTCACTCCCCCACATGACGTCATTCCCTGACAACTCGTCGCCTGACTCACTGCTTCTATTGTCAAACTACAGCTTGTATATATTTTTGTTGAAGTTATGGTTTTATACGAGTGTAATTTGCAACGTTGACCCTTTTTTATTACTCGTAGTGAAGAGGAAAATAACTATTTATTATAGGCCCAGGTCCAAAAGAAATGGACAAAACACGTTATCGTTATCCTACGTGTATATTGTTAATTTATTTTATTATTATTACTTATTATTTATATTATATGAAGTTGATTTTCTTACACTTTCATTTTCATTTCATCGACTATGAGAACATAAACCTTTTTAGATGGATTTAAATGGCAGTCCTTCGAAATACTTATAACGAAACTTAGCACACCCGGAGTGATTGTAACTATGCTCGCCCATTTTTTTATAGTCGAAACTGCCGGTAGCAGATATTTCTGTTTCAGGAAGTATCTATAAGCACGTGGTCCAACTGAGTGTAAAGATAATGTCTCTTTCTCATTTTTTGAATTGGAGTGAGTATTTTTTTTCACGTATTTATCTTGCTGCTTCAGAGAATAATTTTCTGATTTTAATTTTGACATTTCCTCCCGTAAATGTTTGTTTTCTAACTTGATATTATTCAATTCACTAAGCAGCTTGAGTTTTTCACCTTCTGCAGATGTACTTAGAACAACGCTTCCAGTTCTCTGAGAACCCGTCATTGTGAGACTTTCCTTTCCAGCGTTCATTGATGAATTTTTGTCATTATGTGACGATGAAGCAACGTTTTTTTTTTATTTCATAGCACCACACTTGTTTCTTCCTTTCTCTGATTTCTCTACGTACGTTCCTTGTACCAGTTAATATACTGTCAGTTCCTATTTTTAGGTAAGTGTTCAGTAGGAAAAGCCTTTTTTTTATTTTTTCTACGCGATTCATAATTTAAAAGTTCACTTTATAAGTCTCGCTTATAGTGATCGGGTCTAAAATGTATGCTACAAATTGTCGTGTTGACGATATTAAAGTTGTTTTGTCTGCCGCATTTGTTTACCCAAATTTTTCTTTTGTGTGCCATCTTTTGGGAATGAGTAAAAAAAATAACCTTCGTATCAAGTTTATAAATATTATTTTTGATTTTTAATTATTATTGTTATTCCACTCAAAAACAGCACACATCACCATTTTGAACTTGTAAAAATAATCCACCCGCGTTCAAACTCAAAACAGGCACAGATATACAGTACAGTTTACCCGCAGTGTTTAGGTACACTCATTCACAGATTTTACACACGTACAAACGATACACTCGCTAAAATGAGACTAAAAAAACAATAATTAAATCACGCACGGAAGAACAGTGATCACGGTGGCGATTCACGCTAAAGGACTAGCTTATAAACTACGGGTATATTATATAGTAACTGATGGCGCGGGGTAGCAGTTGTCAGTGAGTGACGTCATGTGCAGCAGAAAACAGTTTTCAACTGTGGGAGTACATACGTATAGTATATCCGTATAGTCGTATCATGATACTAAGCTATAGAGCTTGTTTTAAACCACAGGAAGTTAATCCTTGAAGCGTTTCCATAGACAACATATTTTCGGCGGTGGGGGTATGCATTCGTTCAGATATTGTAGTGTGTTTGTTATTGTGTCTGAATGAGCGTGTATCTAAATGTGTATTATATTACTTTTGTGAAAACATGGTATTGTGTCTTGCTTACATCGGCGTCATTACGATTTTTTTATGTTTACATATTTTGTTAACAGATTCTGTCTCTTTAGATTACAGTAAGATTAATGTAGGATAGTATTATAGTTCCACTTATTATCATGGGAGTTGAAAGTAGTGGGGTATAGGAAGCAAAAAATTGGGGGGCTTAAACTTATCCGTAGCTAGACGAGATAAATCGTGTTTAGTGTTTTTAATTTTACAACAAAGGAGGTACAAGGTGGACCACCGATCCTTCTTAAACAAGTTCAGAAACGTGTCGCCCAAAAGCTTCGGGATTCACTCAGTAGCGTTCAAAAAATTTTAAACGAAGCGAAAACTAATCCTGATAAAGGCTTTAAGCATTCCTAAAAAAAAAATTGTAACATTAAACAAACTATAACGTCCGTGGATAACCTTGAAAAACGTGCCATTCGTGAAACGATTATAATTTTCACACTGATAAAGGTGAACGCTTTATTTTTCGATCGCTACCACCGGTTGTAAAAGAGAAGTAAATTTTCAAGAATGCCTTTGGGTTTCTGGTGCATCATCAAAAACATGGGGTTCAAATGAAAATAAAAACTATAGATAATAGGAAAATTCTATTAAAAAATCAGGAACTGAGGCTTCATTACTTAAGAGTTATTAAAGAGTATCGTAAAAGAAACAGACCTATAATTTACACGAAGAAATCCTATGTACATGCCAGTCATATCAAACCAATATCGTGGAGTGACGGATATGACCACAACCTTGCTGCTCCGATTTCTAAAGGCAAGCGTGCTTGCATTGTTCATACCGGTTCCGAAAATGGTTTTGTCAAGAACGCACTTCTTACGTTTAAATCTGGTACCACAACAGGAGATTACCATGACGATATTAATTCTGTTAATTACGACGGTGGATAAAACAAAAATTAATTCCTAATATTCCCTTTAACTCAGTCATCGTCATCGTTTTTATCAATGCCTTCGTTCCATAACGTTGATCTGAATCGCGCTCCGAATTCGAACACGCGAAAAGCAGATATGATCGATTTTGCTTATACAAAATAACGTTCCATTTACGAGTACAGTGTTGATACCAGAACTGTACAGTGTAATAAAACTGCATAAGCCGCGTGTTACGTTATTTAAAATCGATTCAGTTTTAGCTGAATAAGGTCACAGTGTTTTGAGATTGCCTCATTATTTTTCGGAATTAAATCTGATTGAAAACATTTAGGCGTTTTTAAAAGAGTATGCCACGGAAAAAAGTTAATTTTAAATTAGACGATGCTATTGCATTAATTGAAGGACGAGCAAATTCAATTACGAATGCCGACTGGAAATCAAGATGCGACCACGTCAAGAAGATATGAAAATCTTATTTGTCTCAGGAACCTTTAATTGTGATGTCATTATTAAAGTAGATGGCGGCAGCGATGATAGTGATTTAAATAGTAGCGGTTACGAAATAAGCGATGATGAGTTTTCAGGAATTGAAACAATATGATTTGATTTGGTAAGTCGCAGTTGAGATGAATGTTTTACGTAGTATAGTACTTCCCGCGCCACTTCACCTTTTCCTTTCTTCCTTCCCCTACGTCAATAACTTCCCCTTCAAAGTAAATGTGGTTTGCAACAAGTTCTAACAAACCTTCGGATGTTTTTATCAGTACTGTCGAGAATCAAAACATTTAAATTCTGTTTTTTTATTTATATATATAGTCAATCGTAAAACTAGATTCTGAATGTTGTGTTTAATTTTGTGTATGTGTTTAAGGCATATTTAATTTTATTTATAATAAAAATGTGTAATTTTAGGTGGTAATTAGAAAGTGTCCTTTTATTGATTTTCGTTTTCAAGATACTGTCCTACAACTTGGTTAATGAAGTGGTAAATAAAACGTAATTCATTTTCGTAGCGGTAATGTACTATTGACTTTTTTAAATTTAATTGTTAATGGATAGATATTTAATACGTTTATACTCGTACATATCTTGAGTTCTTGTTATATTTTCTACCTAATTCATTGGTATTTTCATCTTCCATAAAATGTAAGTGTTTTTAGTTCGTTCCTATGAAACGTTTAAGATACAATTACGGTATAATTAGTTCACTTCTCGTCTTATTTATTGTACGATGTAATGCAAAATTATTTGAGATTTGTTTTTTTGTTGTGTTGCTTATGTTTATATATCAAATTGTAAAAGCTCTTAAATATCTTATATAAAATTATTTTTTATTTTTGTTTCAGGTGAGTGACTTGTTTTGATACATCCTTTTTATGGTGGAAACATTTTAATTGTAAGTATATAAAAAAAAAAAAACATATTGACAGTTGTGTATTTTTAGGTTGTCATGCTGTGTATATTCCATATAAAACTACATCTATTAATCGTTATTAGCGTAAGCTTTAATAATTGTTTCGTTTTCCTTAGTTTTATCTGTATTTTTAACAGTTTATTATGGATATTCAGTAATTGCTAATTACATTTAACACTGTACTTGTAGTATAAGTTATAAAGAGATTTAAGAAAGGAACGAAGTCGAGTATGTCCAGCTGAATTGTGTAAAATGATGCTAAATATTACTGTATAATTAAAACTATACTTTATTCTCTTTTTTTCGTTTACTTAAATATTACTTGTTATTTTGTTATTATTCGAACGATAAAATAAGAGGGATTATTGGAGTATTACCGTATTAAATTATCCTTTTAATACTGTAGCGTTAATCGTATTTTTCACCTTGGTGGGGTACTTATTTTTGTATTATTAAGCATATTTATTATAAACACAAAACGTAAGTAAATTATCTTAATTTGTAGTTAAAGAACGATATAATTTCTGAAATTCAGTCAAAATATTTAAATATACATGTAAAAAATACGTGTATGTGTGTGCGCGCCCGCGTGTGAAAGACTAGGTGAGCTGAACATTTTTTCTAAGTTTGAGGTATAAAATCTGCTCAGTGACGCATCAGAAAATATTTACATACCTAGAATAAATATTAGTCGCTTTAGTAAGCTGATAAAATATGGTGGAACTTCTATAAAACTAAAAGAATCCCTTTGACATAAAACTTATTGTTACGGTTGCCATACCGTTTGAAATATCCGGTTAACTGAAAAATCCGTTTACCTCACCTGGGGGGGCATCTTCATTGATTCGGTTAAAGAAAACGGAATGTGATTTTTCTTATATTTTTTCCACTTAATATAACACTAAATATTACGTTGCTGATTGATTATTAAACACTTATAAGGAAGAAATATTTAATAGGAATTATTATTATTATTCTAGATAATAGGAAGTGAAATTTGGAAAAAAAGGTATCTCAAGAGATCACGTTTGTCTAGAGTTTGGTTGTGATCTAATTCTTTATGAATGAGGAAACTTAAAAAGTTTGGTAAATTTAATTAACTCTGGTTCATAGTCTTGTAAATAATGGATGTACTGGTTGAGTATTATTGGCTTTAGAATAATTAGCTTATAATTGTACAATTTCGTATGACCAAAAACTAAAGAAGGAGGAAAAGGCAATCGCTAAGCCCAAAGTATTTTTTTTTTTAACTATTACTTCATAAAAATTTATATATATAAAACTATATAAAATTAAAATATTATTTAATAAATCCATTTAATTTTTCTAAATAAATATTTAAAAAAATTAGTATAAATTTACTGATATTGGAATCACATAAGAATACATATATATTTCAAATAAAAAAAAATATGATATTTAATCAATTTTAATGAGTTGATATCGACATAAAAAATCACAGACAAAGAATTGTGAACTGGTTAATCTTTTTTTTATTTTATTTAAAAAACCATATATATTTTAAGTTTAAAACCATTTACTCGTAGTAATTGTATTTTGAAGTTTCTGAGAAAGCACAGAAAATAAATTTTTGAACTTTATACGTGTATATAAAAGTTACTAAAAAAAACCTGGTGTGGGCACTACATGACTTTCTTTTACTCCTATTAAATTATATGTACACATTTTTGTAAAATGAGAAGTACATAAAATTTTATTTCATTAATAATTCTGATATTTTTTCAGGTTTTTTTTTTATTGTTATTATTAATTTATTGTAAAAATTTGTTATAATCAGAGGTTAACAATTATTAATAAATCAATATATTTAAATTAAAGAAAAAATGGAGATGAAGTCTGATTCGAACCGATGTGCCTTCCCCTTGTAAGGTTCAAATATTTTATTAATTAAGGTTTTATCTGGCTATAACTCTGGAACTAAAGAAAATAAGTACCAGTTATGATATATCGTTGAAAAGCTCTCAGTGAGGGCTTATTACTGCAGTTATGAAAAAATCGAAAATTCAAATGTTTTGGATTTTGGGCTTTTTTGAAACACTTTTAGTCAGTCGATTGCAGTCAAAGGGGGTGGTGCACAAGTAGATGTTACAACAGTCCTAAATCCAAAATTTCAACATCCTACAGCTAATTGTTTTTGAGTTATGCGAGATACATACGTACTATGTACTGACATCACGCCGAAATTAGTCAAAATGGATATTTCCGTTGAAATTTTAAAACCGAGATTTTTCACGATCACAATATTTCCAGTACTTCGTACAAGGAAGTAATAGATTTCCAATTTTAATCTAAATTAAATTTACAATTGAATTTAGTATAAAAAATAAGCGGTTGGATATTTTTACGTAATTATTTATTACGTAATAAATATTAAATAAAAATTATTATTATCAGTAAATTTATTTCCTAATATTATGTACGTTGTAATCTGTTCAACTAGTGAACAATAAGCAGACTAGACCAGCCAGTGAACTATTTAATATGTTTAAGTAAATATTTTTTAAAGCACCCCCTACATTTGTGGATATATAAAAATTTGTCAACAGCTGTGGCTTTGATCAGTTAGTAGTTTAAACATTATTGGAAGAGGTTTAACAAATTTTTGTAAAATAAATTAAAAAAAGAAAGGATTAAAAAGTAAATATGTGCCCAAACGTCTGCGTAATCTCGTTGAAGCAGAATTAAAAATATTTAATAGAGAAATCACATTCATTCATTTTTTTTTTTTACCTCCGGGACCAGCGTTAGGTATTTACTTCACAGGATGAGATGAATTCTCAGGAATGGTCGAATTGAGACTGTACAAGACTACACTTCATTTACACTCATACATATCACCCTCATTCATCCTCTGAAGTAATATCTGAACGATAATTACCGGAGGCTAAACAGGAAAAAGAAAAAAAAGGATGAGATGAATGACAATTTTTTTGTAGCGTGTTAAAAAGCCATGCCTGACCGGAATTCGAACCCGGGACCTTCGGATTCATTTATTTAATGAAACTACAGCTCCCTTTATCCGTATGGTGTACTGGTTTTTAAAATGTGCGAATTTTTTGGGGGGTCAAGTTCAATCCATTTTACTAAAATTGCAATAAAAGTGTTGGTTAGAATTAATAAAAAATTATTCATTTTAAACAATAAAAAATCAATCTACTCGCTTAGTATTTTTAATAATATTATTTAATTATTGATTTTATTCTTCTTCTGTAACGTTTCATGTAGCGAATTCTGTCGATATCTGCTTGAATGGTGTTTCCATTCTTGCTTATATGTTCTCCTGTACCATGAACATTAATAGGTAACTGTGAGAACCCAATATAGGTTAATATTCCGTAATACAAAACTGTATACTTAAAAAGGCCTTAAATTTAGCGTTTACCTTTTAACATATTAAGTGTAAATCTTTAGTTCAAAAGTGACCTGTAAAATTTTATAATAAATGTTAAAAGAAAACGCACAGAAAATTCTGTCTTGCAAATAAATGACGTTACTGAATTATACCAGAAAATCGCGTGATGGAAAAAACAGAAAATTTGTAACAGGCAGATAATCTTATAGTTTATTCTCTTTACCGACTGCGTTCGAAAAAGCTGTAAAGCAAACAGAATTAATAAATTAAGGAAAATAAAAGAATTAACTTATATGGTTACTATGTAAGATTACAATTTTAAAGAAAAATCAAATATAAAAAATTATAGGAGGTTCTACTTGCAATTAACAATAAAATATAATTGATTTCATGTCAAAATTACCAGTTATGTTTTCGACCTGTAATCCATCGTTGACTAATTTTAGCATCAAGAAATCAAAATTATGACACTTCCTCTGTATTTTAACGATTAGCCAAGATTTTAATTTTGCAGTTATGTTTGTATCTACACCACCAAACAGTGCATTCTTTTACCACCCCCAAAAACCTTCAACGTAGTTGCATTTTAAGATGTCTGTTACTTTTAAGTGGATTCATACTAGGGTATTAAGCATCGGAGAAGCGTCGCTACAACAGCTCAGCAAAGGTACTTGCCACTCAAATAAAAAGTACGCGGGGGGGGGGGGGGGTGCTGCTATAAAAATAAAATAATAATAATAATACACGTGAATTATTAATATTTTAATGTTTCTACTTAGCTACCTATGTGCTAAAGAAAAAAATTAGTCATTCCTTTGAAATTGGTTTTTTTTTTTATTGTGGTTTTGGCCTCCCTGAGTCTAGAAATACTAAATTCTTAATTCACTCGTCATTAGGCTCAGTTTTTTACATATGACATGCGATCAAAAAATTCCAAGACTAGGCTTGTAAACCTACGCTGATTTATGTTTGGCAACTCTTTCTTTGACATAACACTGAGTATTTCGTGAGTAGAGTATTTAGTGCTACCGTTCTTAGCGCTTCTTCCATTGTTGGAATTCTCTGAAGAAGTACTAGAAGACTAGTAGGAGACCAGATTTCCTGATTAAGGAGATGTAGAACGACGATCGTGTTGCAGCTGAAAAACTCATGCGTTTTGTAAGTTGTGTAGGCGAAACATTGTCACGATGCGTCACTCAGCTGCCCGATTAAGATGTTTTGCTCCGATTGTTCTGTTTTCGTCGCTTAAAAACTTACAGTAGAACTCGGTGTTGACATTACCTCGGAGAGGTAAATTTTGTCGTCCGACCTCTCTTACCCGCCAGTAATGTTCTGCCGCTTTTCGGAACAATTTTTCTGAACCATTTCAAAAGTTTCCATCGTGGATTTTCCGAATTTGATACAGAATTCGCTGTTACCTTTCTGCTATATAATAAATGTTCTACGTCCATAATAAAACAGATATCCCCATCACGTAGTCACAAATGTATATGAATAATTTTGATCGCCTTGTGGGTGGAATAGTACCCATTCGGCATGTTTAATCATCAAAGTCTCTGCTTTCCGCTATGCAAGAGCATATTGTGCTTGTACTCTGGAAGTTTTTTATCGCATGTCATAAACTTGTCTGTATATTTATTTTGGCGTCAATTTTTTCCTTATATCGTAAGATCCGTTTAACATGTACTTATTAAATCTGGTCTCATAACTTAAGAATTTCAAAGCGTGATTCCATTAAATTTTTGAAAAAAAAAGTAGATTACTAGAGTAGAGAGATGTTAAAATATACTGTGTGTGGAACGGTTTTACTTATGCATGATTCATAGATCAATGAATAGATCATGAAAAAAAACAGTCATTGGAAATAAATATGTATCATTTTAAGTAATATTATATTGAACAATTTCTAAACTACTAAACAACCAACTCATAAATTGGAAACTAAATTTCTTCTAGCATCTGATTGTTTCACCTTACAACTTAAAACTTAATTATTCGGAAATAAACAGAAAATATTTTCAAAGTTTTATCAGAGATAAAACCTAATATAATTTTTGTTTATAAAATACATTTTTAATTAGGTTTTATAATGCCTAAAGAGTATATATTTCAAAAGGATTGAGTTGTGTTTGAAAAAATTTAAATAATTCAAATAATTGATTTTTAATATATATATATATATATGTCTTTTCTTTTTTTTGTAAGAAAATACGTAAACAAGGATGTAAGAAAAAGTAATCTTAAACGGATGATTATAAGAGTTAAGATCTACGCCGAATTAGTTCAACAACATAGTTCAATTTTTTTTTTGTCATGTAACATTAATAAGATATTCTTTTTAAGGTGTTTTATCATAACATATTATTTTGTTTGCTTTCTGAATAAATCGACATTAGAAAAAAGAAGATAGGTGAATTCAGTACGTATAATTTGATTATCGAGTAGTGTAAAATGTAAAAGGAGAAGACAGGCAGAGTAAAGTAAGTAATGTCAAGTCGACTCCAACCAGTACCCTGGGGACAAGCAGACCCGTATCTGGATACTAGGCGATTTATCCTCACGTGTGATCTCTTTAAGCTTTTCCCCATTATTGAATATACCCTACTTCCCATATTTACTAGCCCTTTAAATAAAAATTTAGTACCTCTGTAACGACTTTATATAGCTTTGCTGACGAATATGTTTTTTATGAACCGGGTCGAATACGATTAATACGTCGATACGTATTCTTCATAAAAATACGAGGTAAGGTATTTTAAAGCCATTATATTTCCATTAAGGATCTCTTGAAATAACCATTGACCTTTATTATAATAAAGACATGCTGCTCATCTTCCGTTCTTTTTAGGTTAAGACCGAGAAAATGTTTTAAAGACCCACAAAAATGTTTAGATCTAAATTTAAAAAAAACATTTGTTAGTATGTTTTTTGTGATTATAATTAATCATAAAATTAATTTTATTTTCATTCATTTTATAATCATTAATTATTTGATTAATTATCATTGATTTTATTATTATTAATTAATGTTGATAGTTTTCAATTACCCAATTAGTTTTCAACTAATTATTTTCTTAAGTTATTTGTAAACAAGTTACTTGTAGTAAGGAAGTAAATAAAGTAGATAATTTTCACTTTTTTTTCGTTGAGGCAGATGGTTTAGCACTGATGTGAAGTCCATTACAGCTTGTTTCTACTTCTTAAATTCCTTTTTCTTTCATTTGAAAATCCTCTTTTTCTGATGTTAAATGTTCTAAAAAAAAAACGTTTGTAAAGCACAAAAAAGTACTCTTTTACACCACTTTATAGTAAACACTCGTACACTAGCAGTAAAATAAAAGAACTTTGTTGTAGAACATTATTTTTTTATTGCTTGCAATACGACTAAATACTTGTAGAGGATTGTATGATTGATTTTCTTCTTTTTTTGTATCAGTTAATTTTTAAATAATTGTGTATACTGTCGCGTGTTCGCGGCTCGACCAGTATGTTGAGAAACTAGCAAATTCAGATGTTTATGTAATTGCAATTTATTAGTTTAAGAATATAGAAAATAAGAAAATCAACAATATAAAAATAATAATAATAAACAGCAAACAACAACAACGATAATAATACTAATAACAACCACTACAATAATAATGAATAAATTGCATACAAAATACTATTTCAAATAACGACAGGATTTATTTAAAGGTAGCTAAATTATAAAAACCAGAATTTAGTTCATTCGATGAAAGACATTATAATAACCGCTAATATTAACATCTTTAACAGTTAGTATTGTGTTAACAACCAGATAAGATTAGACCAGTCTAAGGTTAATATAATTCATCCACTGCAAATACCTTTCCTGTTTACAATCGAACTACCCTAACAATTTAAGAATGAATTAATGTTGTCACTTTCACAATTGTCTAACAATAACTCACCGTACAACTTCCTGCATTCACCCATTGTCCACACTGGGATGCTTGTGACATCACTTTACACGTTGTTACTGTACGCTGATTGATAATAGCGTCGAACACACTTCGCTACGCTCGCTTATACTTGCTTCATACTGACTTTCTGCTAGGTACGAGCAGTCTTATATTACCTGGCCTGCAGAACCGCCACACGCCTTAACTATTGAAGCATGAGAATTATCGTCCGTGCCGTTATATTTTCCCATAAATTCCTATTCTGGTCCGGTAACCCTTCTCATCGAACAACAGCGGTGTGCCATTGACAGTATTACAAAGAACTATTGTTGAACGGACCTGTTAGCCTGAGAAAAGGATCCCTTCTGGATTCCTTCATAAATGTATTCTTATACCTTCTTCTTAATTGGAAGGAATCCGTTATACTGGTCTTGTTTACAATACATATACGTACTGAGAATGTTAAAATGAATTGGTTGTGAAAAATACAATTCCTACTAAGTATTAGAATTCCTACTGAGTCTGAGTGTTATTAGATAATACCATATAAGAAGCTGTATACTTTATAAAAGAAAAATAATTACAAAAATGAAATAAAAAATAGTTTTATTTTTGCACCTGTACTTTTCCCCGTTCAGTCCTTCGGGGCCACGGGAATTTCAAGGTTGGCATGTAACTTCGGTTACTGCCAATTCTCGGAAAGTGCAGGCCAAAGAAGAACGAAGAGGTCATCGGAAGAAGAAGAAGAAGATGAAGAAGATAGAAGACCGTCTACGCGACCCAACGTCCCGGACGGAAGTCCGAAAAAGAGCCCAGCAGAGATGCGTCCTGAAGGGCAGCCAACAAAGAAGTGGATGAAAGAGCTTCTACTCAAACTTTCCTTTAAAACTTGCAATTAAAATAAATTTAAATCAGCAATTGCGACTCCTCCGGAGAAGGGGGCGCATTGCTCCCTCCATAGAGTTAGTGCCCCGTTGTGGCGTATTCCTGCTAGGCTGTGAAGCGTTAGCACCGAAAGGACTTCAGTGGACGGTCTGAAGGGGAATTACGTCGGGAGGACAGGTTTTCAAAAGCCTAGCCTTCCGCGGTCGGCCCATGAAATGGGTTCGATAACGCTGGTTTAACAACGGATTGGAATGCAATTAAATCCGTCCTTAAAATCAAAATATAAAATAAAGACAAAAATTGAAAAAATTAGACCCGTTATTTAAAATAAACCTTTAAAAACACGCCCGATAGAATCATCCAGCAGCAAGGGATACTGTCTAGGTTCTGCAATCCGTAGGGAGAATTTGCAAACTCCCGCCAACTTTGCATTCCATTCCATTCCTTATTTTTGCAAGCCAGGAAAACATATATGCGTACATTATTTTTTGTTTATTTTTTATACGTATGAATTCTATAGATCAAAATAATTTAATAAACATTTTGTAAAAGTTATTTCTGAATGCCTTAACACTTTTTTTTTTTAATATAACTGATATTTTGTACTTAAAAAATTCAGATTGTGATAAGTGATTAAGCGTTCGTTTACGATAATATCTTTTACCTCTTCATTCTTGATTGAACCTCGGTAAAAGCTTCTCATTAATAACATATTAAAAACGCGAACCACTGTTTTAATCTAAGTGAGAATTTCTTAGAGCCTGATACCTGCTAAGTTTGAGGTTTTGGTCAGTATTCGTAGAAATAAATCCAACGTGGAAATTAAGAAAAAAATATTTCTTACGTTTTTTTTCTACCTGTTGCAAAGGATGAAATAGGAAAAGTATTGTTTAAAAAAATAATAATAACGCGTTCTGAGATTATTTAAAAATTTTTGTCGTTTTGAGGACCTTTACGTCAAAAATACGAAAATATTGAGCACAAAATTCCATTTATTCATATTTGCATGTGTTAGCGAGTATTTGAGTTTGGTAATGTTACTCAAACACATTCAATCTGCAGTAGTAAAATTTTGATTAGAAACTTATGTTATTAGAAGTAGAGTTTATATATTGCTTAATACGGAAATGAGGAGTGAAGTAGTTTTTCGATTTCTTCGCTGAATGTATTATTTCCTATGTACATGCCTACACAAGCGAGAAACAGGTGGTATTCAGGTGTACATATGACATTCCCTATGTTCACCACATCGGATGGCTGCATAATGAATATCAATGACATTTTTTTTTTTCAATAGAAACTAATTCTAAAAGCCAGGCGCACACGGTAAAGATACAGATTTATATACTCCTTTAAATCTCTGAACTTCATAAAATGCAGAGGAGATGAACAAACATTCAAGCTGCTATAGATATTGTAGTACATATTTCAAATTCTTATTCGTAGGAAAGAGATTCAGTTTAAAAATTAATTAAATATAAAATAAAGATTCGAATAGAAGAGAGAAATTTATAATTTTTGCTTTCTACTAGTCTTAGATCTTTTAAGTTTCAATTTTATCAACCGATCTTATTTATAACAAGTTTCTGTAGTGTATTTCAAAGGCCACTATTTTTTCGATTTTCCTCAGCTACTTTCCTTGTTTCACTTCAAAAAAAAAACGCTCCTCTCCTCCCAAATGTATGTGAACATACATTTCAATCTTGTGATTCTTAGATTCATTTTTGATACGAGCAGCTATCCTTGGTTGTGCCAGTATATTTTTGATCTCTACCACACGTCTTGCATCTTTTGCAATTTTGCTTCTTAATAACATTACATGACTGCTAGGATATTATATTTCCGTAAATATTCAAACCTTCATTCTTTTTTTTTTCTGTAATATTTCATTACTTTATTTTATTTTAAATTTATTTTCAAATTGAATTTCTTTCCTGCAAGTAATGCATAAGTACATGCCGTTTAGAATTTTTTCTTACTGATTTTTTTTTTTTAACTAAAAGACAATTACATCTCGACATTTCTATCTTATCTCCTTGGATGGTTATTTCATTCTCAGATTTATCGTTCGATTCTCAGTATTATTTTCAGTCCCTTTTATTGTATATTTATATAAGTTGAATAGTAATGGCTATAAATAACATTCTTATTCTTTGTGAATAAAAGCTTGACTTTCCTCTCCACTTCTATCTGATTCTTGTACTAATTGTACAATTCGGCTTTCACCATATTTCTGTCCATTATTCTTTAAAATTTTAAATATTTTATTATTTCTATCTACATTATCAGTTGCATTTATCAAATAAACTTTACAAGTTTATTTGATAAAGTTTATAAGCTCACATGAGTGGCCTTATGACTTTCTGGATTTAATTCTGCCTTCTAAGGTTAGTCCCTTATACTCGCCGTGTTTCTCTAACTAAGCTGGTCTTCCTCTTCTAACTATAAACTTCATTCTAACTTTAAACCCTTTAAAACCTATCTACTTGCATTAAATATTTATTTCTTTTAAAGATGAATCTTTATTAGGGTGGAAATAATTTTTTATATTTATTTCTTTGGAAGGGTGAGGTAATCTTTTTTGTAATGTTAATTTTTCTTCTAGTAGCCCAGAATTTTGTAATTTATTATGTTTTCAATAAGTTGCATGTTTTTTTTTTACCCTACGATAGATTATCGTAGCGTAGAGATTAATCTCATAATTTTTACTCGTGTAACATGAATTTTATTTTTAAAGGGATTAGAAAATAAGTAAATAAATGTAGAAGAATATAAGTAAATCTAAGAGATATGTCGCAATAACTTTTAATTTTATTTACGGAAAGGAGTAAATTTTAAACTATATTCAGTTGCCCGGAAAATCCAGTAATGAACTTTTTCCCCTAACTTTAACATAGCTGAGAAGTAATGCTAGTCATTTATTTATTAATCTTAAGTAAGCTACAAAAAAATCAATCAAACGGAAATCCGTATGAAAACATGGTTCTCGAAATTTTGATTTTATTTCTTAATCAAGTTCACCGAAACTTAAGTTAATGGATTTCACTGAAGTATAGTTTCGTAAATATCCTTTGAAGAAATATCATTTTAGTGGATAATTTCCTATTTTTATCCTTTTTTATAGTAAAAAAGCATTAATTGACTGGTTGAGAAAAATATTAAATTTTCACATAAAATGTTTTGACTCATTTTGCCTAGTTTGTATTTTAGAATAAAAATAAATAAAAAACATCGAAAGGTTTATCGTTCACCTATTTGTACGAAACTGTTTTTGAAATGTATCGATTTAAAAGTATTAATTCGTTAAACAAATTTTACGTGAAACTTATTTTAGTATTTCAATTTTGTTTATGAATCATATAATTAAGGAATGGATCAGGGTTTTTGTTTTGATTGTAACAAAAAAAAAAAAAAAAACGTAAAAAAACAAAAACCTTTCATGTTATTATCAAGATTACTTTGTTGAGTGATTTTTGGTTAAAAGTATGGAAAGGATTCTCGTATTAAATTACATTAAAAGCTTTACACATATACGTATTACATAAATTTATCTTAGATACACGGTTCAAACTTTTACATTAAAAATAAGTGCCTTTTTAATGTTATGTGCGTTAGTGACACGTATGTACCTTAACTTTTGTCTTATTTTCAGTACGAAAGTAGTTAATTTGTTATTTTAATAACTTTTGTTTGTATTTTAATTGTTCATTTTAATTATTATTATTTTTGAAATGAGTGGTTGTTACTAAAGCGATTAAAATTGCATTATATAATATAAAAATTTAATGGAACGTTTTAATCGAGTAATATTTATTTCCATTATTTGCGCATTGCAGCGCTTATACTATCTTACAGTGTTTTCTTTCAATCGTTTTAGGGTTTTGTGTAGCAGTGCCGTTGTGAGATTGCCAAGCTGTTCTTTGATGTTTATTTAATACTTTAATTACGATCAAAACTATTGTTAGTGAAGAATAACATATAGAGTTAAATTATTTGTAAATATGAGACCTGTATTTAGAACATCCCTTGTCTTGTATTGTTTTAAATGGAGATGTCAGGTACTGTGATATTTAATGTAATAGTTGTATTATCATGTGTATTATAATGGTTTGTTTTGTTTTATCAAACAAATTTTGTTTTGGATTAAACAATTTTTTTTTTTTAATTATCTGCGTGAGTCTGTTTTTTTATTATGTGTTTATTTATGCTAACGATCGGGGTTAAATGGTTTTAAGTTAAACGCAGGAAATCGTTTACGTCCAGTACCTGTGATGGAAACGTTGAATATAACATTCCTTTAATGATGCTACTCTGTAAAATTTATTTTTACCTTGATTAACTAACTTGAATTATTTTTACAGTTCTCATTTATGTTTCCTTGTTTCATTTTGCTACTACTCGAAAAAAGAATCGGGCTTCTTATGCACACTAACTCAGAATACACTACCTAAGAGATTTGATTGCTTTTTGATCGATTCTATTTGGGATCTTGGTATCTACATCAATGTACTGGTTCAAATCTTACTCTTACTAGTTAGAAGGCCTTTATGTGACCTCGTCCACTGCGAGGTCACATAAGAAGCACTGAGCGCTTCTTATGAAAAATAAAGGAATTTGAAATTGAGACGAATAAATCCGTTCTTCTAAGGATAATAAATTTAAATTAAAGATGTGTGATATTTTTTCTTTTCAACTTTTGTTATGTGGGACACTGCTGTAGAGTATTTGGTCGGTAATTATTTTTGAGTAATATTTGTTGTATTTTACGCAATTTATTTTCTCCCTTACATTTCATTCTTTCATTCATATAGTTCATTCATTCATATTCTTAGATTCATTCATTATAATGTCAAACTAAGATCATTATTTTTGAGCGTTATCAGATTTTCTACATCTAATTTTTCTGTAACTGAATATCAATTTACTTTTTCTTTATTTTTATCTTTATACATATAGCTTATTTAATATTCTTAAAAAAAATTACGATTTATTAAAAATGATTACTGAAAAATAGCTAATAATTTTATTTTCTATTTATGCTAATAACAATTGCGTATTTAAAACCATTGCTTTACCAAATGTAAGAATGATTAATTTGGAAATAACTAGTTAAATATCTATAATAACATACAGAAAACGTTTTACCTTACTAAAACATATAGTTCTACATGTACGTAAAACTATATTGAAAAAAAAAGTTGTTTTATTTTTTTGAAGCAAAGTACTATTAACAACTTACTATTCAAGTTTATTTATTCTTAGGTTTGGATTTTCGTAAGAAATGAGTGCTAACGTACATTTGTCAAGCTTATAATCTTGCAATCTTCAAATACTATAATCCTGCTTTTGTTGACTCATATACTACTATTTTATATCTATAGACATTGCAAAAAGTGTTATAGGAATAATGTTACTAAGATGTTTCCATATCGTAAGTTGTACTTGTCAAAGAAGACAGTAAATACCGTTAACAGTTGAATGCATGATGTTGGCTGTTCTCATGCCTATTCTTCAATAACTTTGTTAATTTTCCTTTTTCATTGTTAACAATAGCTTTAAAATCCAAATAAAAGTAGCTACATTTTACCAGATTTAAACTGCAATCTTGTAATTTATCTTAAACCCTTTCATTGGGTTTGGGGGGTTGTAAAATAACATAATATTTTTATTATTTATACTAAGTGGGTGTGTCAAAAAATAAAACTTAAAAAAGTAATCAGAGCGGTGAAGACAAAAACTTCAAATTAAAATTTTTGAATTTTATATTCTTTAGATTTATTAATCGATAAATAACTAATCTGTTGTAGATTAAGCGTCAACGTTTCGTAAAATATAATTTTTCTTACATTTATAATAATATAGAAGTTTGTAAACTGCGCATTCTATTCATGGTTTAGAATAGAACGTAATCTTCGGGATTAGATTAAGAATAGAAAATTCAAAATTACTTATATCTTTTACATTTTGAAAATTTTGTATCATAATTTTACGATTGTTTATTTTTAAAAAATTTAGATTTTTTCCCTTTCAGTATACAAAAAAAAGTAACAGATTGGCTGCTTGATGTGTATAATATATTGATGCATCAGAAAGAAAGAAATCTGGGACTGATCCTTGTTAGTTTTAAGTGTTTAAAGTGGGATATATATTTTATCCCATTGGATATATCTTTGGGTTTTAATACGCAATTCCCATTAGCATAAAGAAAATAAAATTACTCTCATTATTTTCAGTAATTTAATAAATTGAGATATATATTTCTAATTTACCTTTTAATTGTAATTTGGGTTATTCCCTTCTTTTTTTTTAAGTATCTACGATTCCAAATGAAAATAGCGTGAAATCTATAAAAAAAATTTTAAATGTTAATTTTTGCTTAGTAATTTAATTACATTTTCGTAATGTGAAAGAAATTTTAGATAATTTTCGATACTGGTGGAGGGGGGTTAAATCCGCAAAATTAATTGTATTTTATTAAAAGTAAATTATTTTAAATCCTAATTTTAGAATTTTATTTACGCACAGGCTTTTTGACCGTACGGACTTTATTGTGAATTTTGGTTACGAGACAGAATAATTTTGTATTAGTTTTTTTTACATCTTATAATATATATCTCTGTTATGCTGTTTGATTATTGGAAATATTTATTTCAGTGTGTTTTCATTTTTTTCGCTAATGAAGTTTCTTTTTGTAAAATTAGCATTTTTTACCCCGGGGATGTGGCCCAATAAATCAGTACTACTCTTATCTTAATTATTAGGTTATTGCTTACATAACTCCTAACGTTTGTCAGCATCTGTACGTATTGTCTATCTAACATAGTTTTTCATATTTACGTTTGTAAAAAATGTGTTTTTACGTTCAAATATGTTTGTTATCCTCTTGTGAATATCCTATAGTGGAAAATATTTTAAATCCGAGGCAGAAAAATCATAATAATTTATACAGTTTAAAATTATTTTTTTAACACTTATTAACAAATTTTTACATTTTTTATAAATAATGTTCTTTGAGGTTTTTCATTTAGTATCGTCTTTGAAAACCTCGTTGTAAAAGCTAGTAGGCCTATTGTATATTGTTAATGGATGGACTAAGCCACTGTTGACAGTACAGGCGATTAAGTTTCCCATATATGATACTGTCTCTCTGCTGACCCTACAATGATAGGCGTAGATAATTATCAACTTATCGTCGGTCAGCTTGAACGTAACCTAATATTTTATCACTTTTTTTTTTAATTTTTATTTTATAAATCAGTTTAGTATTATATTATTGATGTGAAGATATTTCGGATATTTTTCTTATATTTCAGAAGAAGATCAGAAAATATTAACTTGTTAGTATATTTAACGAGTTATTTATTTCGAAACGCTAAAGAATTTAATTATTGCATTAATTTATGTTGTTGTATTGTTATTTATTTATTCATGTTTTAGAATCTATCGGATTTTATAAATTATTACTGTTATTAGTTAATATTATATATGAAGAGTTAATATTGTATGTGAAATCTGATTCTTGTTGTATAATGGACAAGCGAGGTTTCCGCAGCTTTACTCATCTTTAAACTGTTGTAATCCTTCTTTTTTCGTTATAGTAAGAATGAAATGAAATGACAGGTATATGGTAGAGAAGTACTATGAGGATGCAGATTCTTTACCCGTCCTGTTCAGTGTATATAAATAATATCTTGGTAAATTTTATGAATGGAGAAAGAAGAAATGGTTAATCATAGAAGAAATGAATTTATTTATTTTGCTGATGACATAGTGTCCTTACTGGTACAGAGGAAAGAGAAAGAAGATGGAATGCTGAAAGGTTTGGACAAAAAGGGTGAGAAATATGGAATAAGAATAAACACAAAGAAAATTATAAGAACGTTCTTAGGAAGGCATAAGGAATACAGAAACAATACAATGTACATTTTTTAAAATTAAACTTTAAAACGTTATTTCAATAAATAATAATATAATATAATATTCTCAATAAGCGCGCAATTCTAGCAGACTCTGTAATGCTTCGCTATTGCTAGATCTGAGTATACATACAGATTAAATGACAATTGAAAGTTTCATAAAACCTTAAAAAACTGAACATTAGCATTTTAACAAAATTTAACCTTTCACTTTATAAAAGTCAGAATGTAAATAAATCCAAATGGCAAAACAACAGCACTACCTATTGGATTTAATTCACACCACTCTCTAATCACAGTATTCGGTGGATAATAATTTTTTAACGAAAAGTGTTGTGGCTGCAAAATCATTACAATTTATACTGAAAATTAAGAAACTTACAAAACATTACGGAACCTTATAAAATTTCACCTTTAACTTTATAAAATTCAGAATGTAAATAAATCCAGTTGTCAGAACAGTACTACCTATCGGATTTAATTCAAACTATTCTCTAAATACGAATTTTAATGTAAGAACAACACTAAGCTATGACACAAGTAACTGATATGCGAAAAAGCAACAAAATAAATAAAAATCCTAGAATCCGATCGCAGCACCAACTACCGGGTTTGACTGATAAACCAAAAATTAAAAAAAAAAACTTCTAAAACGCGATCGCAGCTCTGCCTACCGGACTCAATTGTGAACGTTAACCATCCCAAGATCAACAACACATAAATAAATTTAAAAAAACATTTTCATTTCAATACTGTACCTTAAAAATTTGCGCAATGTATATTTTTTAATTACACTTTAAAACGTTATTTCAATAAATAATAATATAATATTTCTCAATACGCGCACAATTCTAAACGCAATCGCAGTGCTGCCTACTTATTACTTAATCAGTTGTGATTTTGTTTACATTGGCAACGGCCATACGGGTTCTTTGTGATTGGTCGTTGTGTTTGACAGCGGCCATATTGCATTGATCTGATTGGTTTTCCTTTGTTTACATTTCCATCTGATTTATTAGCCTCTTATTTATTAAAAAACTGTTTTCTCGCGATGTTTAGTAACACAATAACACAAAATTACTAAATATTTTTCTCAATTGATCGCAGCACCAACTGTCGGGACAAACTAAAATTAAAATAGAATATTATTGAATATTCGATACTGCGATGGTAGTGCAGTTTGCCGGATCCAATGTAAAACATTCCAAAATCAACAACTACTTATAAATAAAAAATTAATTAAAAAAACATTTTCCAGTGGACCAAATTGTGAATCTAAATCATTCTCGAATCCCCTTGAACACACTCACAAAATTTCATCAAAATCAGTCCAGCCGTTTAGGAGGAGTTCACTTTCATACACACGCACACAAGAAATATATATATAAAGATATAAATGTATATACGAGTACGAGTATAAACTTTTGAACTGATGGTCGATTTGGAGTCTGGGGGATGTGAAACGCGAAGATATGTCGAAATTTTCCGGAAGTCGTATCATGGTACTCATTAAAATTGGTAGATTTCTTATGAAATCTACCTAATAAAGATAAATAGAAAGATAAAAATAAAAGATAAAGATTAATCTTATAAAAATACTTTTTAACAGGTTACTTTCTTAATTTTCTTGGAAAGGCGGTAATTTTTTTTTTGTTTTATACGTTTTTCTAGAATAAAAATATATAAAACTTTGAATAACTTTATTATAAAATATTATTCGTTCTTTTTTTCTGATTGATACCTCGATCAATTGAATTATTTTGGACAGTGATTTTTATGATTATGAATTATTGTTTATTATATTTTTATGTGTGTACGCCCGCGCACGCCTAATAAAATGTTTATATATCATTTCTACGCAAATATTACAGATTGTTATATTGTATAAAGGTGTGTGTATATGTATATATATATATATAGATATATAATATTATATAGCATACAGATAATACTTTAATGTTAATGATCTAACTTGTGGCAGGCAATATTGTTGCTAGAATCCTGTTTTTTGTCGTAATTTTATTCACTTTAATGTATTTTATTCATTATAAAATTTAACCTTATTTTGATGTAATTATTAACTTCATTTTTTTAAATTTTGTTTTAATTTTAACCTTACTTTTAATTCTTTTAATATTAAAATATTAAATTTTTGTTAAATTATAATTTAATTTTATTCGTTTATAAAACTAAAAAAGAAACAAAAAATGGGTAGAATTCCATACAGAAGAATTGAGAGGAGAGTAGAAGAAGTGTTAGGAGAAGACTAATTTGGTTTCAGGAAAAGTATAGGGACAAGGGAAGCAATTTTAGGCCTCAGATTAATAGTAGAAGGAAGATTAAAGAAAAACAAACCAACAAACTTGGCGTTTATAGACCTAGAAAAGGTATTCGATAACGTAGGCTGGAATAAAATGTTCAGCATTTCAAAAAAATTAGGGTTCATATACAGAGACAGAAGAACAATTGCTAACATTACAGGAACCAAACAGCAACAGTAATAATTGAAGAACATTAGAAAGAAGCCGTAATAAGAAAGGGAGTCCGACAAGGATGTTCCCTATCTCCGTTACTTTTTAATCTTTACATGGAAGTAGCAGTTAATGATGTTAAAGAACAATTTAGATGCGGAGTAACAGTACAAGGTGAAAAGATAAAGATGCTAAGATTTGCTGATGATATAGTAATTCTAGCCCGAGAGTAAAAAGGATTTAGAAGAAACAATGAACGGCATAGATGAAGTCCTACGCAAGAACTATCGCATGAAAATAAACAAGAACAAAACAAAAGTAATGAAATGTAATAGAAACAACAAAGATGGACCACTGAATGTGAAAATAGGAGGAGAAAAGATTATGGAGGTAGAAGAATTTTGTTATTTGGTAACTAGAATTACTAAAGATGGACGAAGCAGGAGCGATATAAAATGCCGAATAGCACAAGCTAAACGAGCCTTCAGTAAGAAATATAATTTGTTTACATCAAAAATTAATTTAAATGTCAGGAAAAGATTTTTGAAAGTATATGTTTGGAGTGTCGCTTTATATGGAAGTGAAATTTGGACGATCGGAGTATCTGAGAAGAAAAGATTAGAAGCTTTTGAAATGTGGTGTTATAGGAGAATGTTAAAAATCAGATGGGTGGATAAAGTGACAAATGAAGAGGTATTGCGGCAAATAGATGAAGAAAGAAGCATTTGGAAAAATATAGTTAAAAGAAGAGACAGACTTATAGGCCACATACTAAGGTATCCTGGAATAGTCGCTTTAATATTGGAAGGACAGGTAGAAGGAAAAAATTGTGTAGGCAGGCCACGTTTGGAATATGTAAAACAAATTGTTAGGGATGTAGGATGTAGAGGGTATACTGAAATGAAACGACTAGCACTAGATAGGGAATCTTGGAGAGCTGCATCAAACCAGTCAAATGACTGAAGACAAAAAAAAGTTTATAAAAAGAAAATACTTTTCTACTGCATTGATTCATTCTTACGCACAAACTTCGATTATGTAAACATTAAATTAAGCTTATTCAATGTATTCGTATATAGTATGCAAGTAATAAATATATAAAATTCAAATATTCGGAGAGAACACCGAGTAGTTCAGTTTCATCATAAAATTATTTACTACTGGTTAATAGGTAGCTGAATTAAGTCACTCACAAAACCGTTATGAGGTAGTACAGTATATATTATAAAATAAAAGAAATTCATCTACCTTTCCTTTTCTATCTATCAATACTACTAACACCAGTTAATTCAGAAGTAAGTTTCACTTCCTTTTTAACCAACGTAGGAGGAGTTTTCTTCAGCAATTGATTGAATACGTTTAAAACTATTTTTTTTTTTTTCACCATTTCGCAAATGTTTACTTTTCTGTGCTTATTAAAAGATGTTTCTGAATTATTAGCCACATCGATAAACTATTCGAATACATACACATACAGGCTAATGACACTACCAAACCTCACAATAATTAATAATAATCGCACAGTAAATAAATCGCGCAATAAATCACAATAACCGACACAATCACGTGTACTAAATTAAGTACTGAAACACAGAACTAAACAATTAAAAGAAAATTAAAAATATCCAGTATGTAATAAGAAGGCCACCGGATTGGTCTAGTGGTTAACGCGTCTTCCCAAATCAGCTGATTTGGAAGTCGAGAGTTACAGCGTTCAAGTCCTAGTAAAGCCAGTTATTTTTACACGGGTTTGAATGCTAGATCGTGGATACCGGTGTTCTTTGGTGGTTGGGTTTCAATTAACCACACATCTCAGGAATGGTCGAACTGAGAATGTACAAGACTACACTCATACATACCATCCTCATTCATCCTATGAAGAATTATCTAAACGGTAGTTACCGGAGGCTAAACAGGAAAAAAGTATGTAATAAGAGAAATTATACTGAGATTTTTAAATCGATGATAAACAAGTATTTTTTTATTTATAAACATCCGGTAGTTACAACAGCTCGGCGCATACAACGGTGTGCTGTACCTGCTGTGTTTGGTTATTTCATATGCTTCTAAGAATGAACAGATAATACAGTACTCTTTATTCAGATACTGTATGTACAGTGTAGATAAAAAAGCATGAGCAGATTTTACATAGTGCATTATTATTTCACGTGTAATCAGTATCACGGACAAGGGTTAATGGCTGACCTGGCAATATGACTGACCTAAGACCGATTGTTATCCAGTCTATAATGAACTTATGAATCATCAAACAATAAACCTATTTCTTATCAGTTTTCATTTCCTACTTCAAAATGTTTGTTTATTAAAACAGAATTTGTTAATTAAAACCCGCACCTACACGATTTTTTTCATGAAAATTAGGCGTCAACAAATTATACACATAGTACAGATTGTGTGGTGGCTTATGTCTTATCATTATTTTCTTAGAATTAAAAGGAAATAAGAATATTTGCTGTATTATTTTATAGCTCTGTTTATTAAATGAAGCGCAATAAAGCATCGTTCAGAATCTAATGTGCACAGCAGTGCACATTACGAGTAGGCCTATATTATACTCACAGTAGCAGGGTTCCGATAATCGGGGATTTACTGTAATTCAATTAATAATATTTCTTCCCGGGTATAATAATTTCTTAAACGTAGTCGGTATGTGTTCATTTGAAAAGTTGCAAATTTCAAATGAACATTACACAATAGTTTACGTGTACATCTTAAAAATAAGTATTCTTTACATGTACAAGTAAATTAAATTTCAAATTGATCTACTAAATTCGAGTGTATTTACCTTTATTTTTTTATGAATAAAACGAATATATTATTAAATTTTTAACGCTAATAAATAGTTTTATTCAGGTAACGATTGTTCGTCGTAAATTTCACATATATCTGTGTATTTTATTGTAGATGTTAAGTTAATTTTATTTAATTAAAGTTTCATTATTAAATCAGTCTGAGTGTGATATAAATGTGGTACTGCAATAAAAATGTTATTTTAGTTTATCTCATTACGTGATAATTTTATGGATAAATAAAAATGTTAATTTTTTTTCAAGTGATTATACAAATTTGCAGAATCCTTTTTTGATTAAAATTACTGATATTTGTTTCGACCATTTTAATATTATTTGTTTTCTCTACCTTCGATTATTATTATTACCGGCATCCGGTTACTCTTAAGTAATATATGGACCCTTCTTTACTCTTTCTCGTTGAATTTGTCCGCGCATAAAATAAAGCAAAACTTTTCGGTCGGGGACTGTTAAATTGTGTTAAACTTGAGGTGGAAAAGGATTTACAATGGTTGATTGTTCGCTCTGATGTAATTGGATTTCATCCTTTCATTGATTGATAGAAATGGCGCGTTACTATCGATGTAATTATCTACCATTTAATCGCAAAATCCCGAATTAGATTTGACGTTAAATATTGCAGGAAATACCTAAAGATTAACGTAATAATTTTGAATTTAACTAACGTAATTTTGTAATTTATTATATTTTCACTCCTTGATACCGCATCAAGAATTACGATTACGTTTCATATTTAAAACGTGGTTTTATAAATACGTTGTTCTGTTTCACGTAATTTGTTGTCATGTTAAGGTAAAGAATTTTTACCTTTTTTTCCTGGAGTCTGAACAAATAACCATACATACAGTCCGAGGATGTACATACGATTTTGATAAAAAGGTCTGAAAATAATCCGGTTTGTGCTCTTTCGATAATATTACCGTGAAATAAAAACGCACATCTTCTGCTACAGTTTAAAAGAAGATTCAAGTTTTCGCTATTCTCCGTATAATTTTTTTCTTGCTTCCTGCATTTACATTTAAAGATAAAAAAAATCTGGATTTATTTTTTAAATTTATTGTTATTAAATAAAAATAATTTTATTAGCACCGGACTTATCAGCATTGATCATTTGCAAACAGTATTATATCTTTTTTTTTTAATCGCTGTTAGTTATTGATTTATATTAAAAAGACAACACGTTCCTATATCGAACCGTGCTTTTTTTACTCGCTCCTGCTTTTTCAACGAAATGGACCCATAATTTAATATTGCTTCTTTATTTGTTTAAACATCACATCCTGTGTACAAAGTAGTAGTTAAATAAGTTCGGGTTCTTTTTGTAACTATTTTCTTTAAGTGTTCTATATAAAAAATTAACCTCAGCAGATAAAAGTCAAGTTATAGCTTTTTCTTCTGAATGCATTTATAACGTTTAATTTTTAATATAACGTTTATAAATCCATTTTTTTTTATAATTTCCAAATATTATTACCGCGTGTCTTTAACCTACTGACACTACTGTTAAATAGAGTATTTAAATATTTTTGAGAAAGAAAAAAACGACTATGGGTTCTTGGTCCTGGCTAATTTTTTTTCTAGTTGTTAATGCTTATTAGTATTACATTATTATAGTGTAATAATAATTCCTAATATTACAGTATTATTATTATATATTACATACGCACTCACATTAAAATATATATTTGTATACATAACATTACATAAACATTTTCCAAAAAAATATTGTTTAACAATAATTCAGTCATTGTGTATGAAAGTAAATTTATGTATTTCTTATATGTATGGCGTACGAAAGTTTAATATGATGTTCAAAATATTTTCATGCGAAAATTCGAAATAATTGATTGGAATAATCGTAAAGGTAAAATATTTACACCCACATTCTTGAGAGGTTTAACTCACGTTAGACTGTAGTTTAACGTCATTCCTTTATTTATTTTTATCAAATGCTGGTAACTCGATTTTTACTGTTACTATTCAGGATATCGTTTTTAATAAAAAGTCAGAATAAAAGAAATTTAATTAAAATAATATATATATATATAAAGGAAAACTAATTTTTTTTTCAATTGATACTTAAATTTTGAGTTTATCATCAAATTAAGGGATACAAATTATTGGTCGTTATAAATAGGTTATAAAGTCGAAATTTAGAAAAGAATTGAAAAATATTTTGAAGTGAAAACTTATTTAGGCGCGCCGCGCACTTTTAGATGGATACTGAAAAAGGCTGACCGTCAGGCTCTGGAGTGAAACGGTCATCGTGTAGTTTCGGGCGAGCCGAGTTTTATCGAGAATGGGACAGTCTGCTGAGTAGTGATCTGTCAGGTTCCGTCACTGATCTCTATATAACTGGATAGAGGATGCTTATGGCGTAAAACACAATTAAGTGTTGAATATTGAAGCATACTACAGCGCTGTAGAATGAGTGGCTGGGAACTAAATTAAACCATGGTACGCTTGTACAACTATAATCGTGGTGGTAGGTATGCTTATTTTACTCAAGTCATATAACCAAAAGAACGGTCATTTTCGCAACACAAGCAAAAATTTACGGACAATTGTAGAAAATTTAAATAGAAATCAGATATATAGAGATCGGTGTCCTAAATACAAAATCAGAACGCTTGGTTTAATACGTGGTTTTATCCCTACTCTTACACTTACCTCTGCACAAGAACCGTTTCATTTTATTTAGTTCTAGCCACTTATTTGGTGGCGCTAATTTTTACCGATTCCAATACACGGGATCCTCTATCAAGTTGTATAGAGATCGCCGGGTTCCATGCTGAAACACTCATTCGGGTAAATTCGGGGAAGCCGAGTTTAGCCGAGCGAAGGTGAAGCAGTCAGCTGGATAGTGAAGTAGTATGATCCGTAGGCTTTGTTGTAATCGCTCGTTCGGGTAAATTCTGAGAGCCGAGTTTGTCCGAGTGAGAGACAAACCGTTTTTCGTGGCTTCAGTGTTCAGCTGTGTCTCGTTTTACATTTTATAATTGTTCGGTGTATGTGGTTATTCGTGTAACTGCTATACCTGTCTTTCAATGTATACGTTTAGCGCATCGTCGTTCTAATACTGAAAATTGTTATTTAAGAATAATCCAGTCGTTGTGTATGTAAGTAAATTTATATATCTCTTATATAATTATATAGCGTTCAACAGTTTTATATTTTAAGCGTACTTTTCATTACGAACATGACTAATTTCGTACACTCCGTACATAATATATAAATATATATTTCTTTTTCTGAAAATTCAAGTATTTTATTATCGTAGTTACCGCTGTGTTAATTTATCTTATAATGATGTTTTAAAGAAAAACACAAAACACAGTCGCATAAACATTTAAAAACTTCCAACAGTTAATTTTCGCGAATGTACATATGCGTTAATGTACGTATAAATTTAGTATTTTTCTAGTATGTTCATCTTTTTATTGTCGTAGCAAATCTCTAAAATTTTGTTTATCTGTAATAGTGTGTTTATATTGTAGAAGGTCAGTCGTATTTGATATGCCTTTTTTCTTGTTTTGGAAGCAAGAAAAGACTTATATATCTCCGTCAGGTCCCTCTCGTGGACCTTTTGATGAGTCACCATAGACTTGCCCAGATCTTGTCTAAATGTTATAAGGGCATGGCCCAGCCTATAAGTGAGATCCCACAATGTAGGGGTAGTCTCTTCTTCCTCGGAGGAACCGGCTCTACACGTTTAGTCCCTTTGAGATCCGCTGCCTTCCATCCTTTCTTCTCTGGGGAGCCAGAAGGCTCGGAAACACTTAATTCCATTCCCCTCTTCCATTCTTCCATAGAAGGAATTAAAAATTGACCAGTATTTTTATTGAACTCTCGGCTCAATTCCAAGTCTGTAGATACCCCACTCGGGGGTGGTGGTGGGGGTTTGGGTAGGGATGAAGGGGAGATTTGATGGGGGGTCGGAAAATGTATGATCCCGAATCTGTCCTCAGAAAAATTAGGCTGACCGGTGGTCGCGGGGGGGGGTCGAATATGCATCCGACCAAAAGTGTCCTCCAAAAAAATTGTGGGGGTATGGGGTTCTATGGAAGGTATTGGTCTCGGATCGGATAGATCCGAGAGGATTTTGGGAAATATTGGTCAGGGAAGGAGTTATTAGAAAAGGAAAATCCCCTTTATAAGAGCCTCAAACACTTATACTAGTATAACTTATTTTGTCGATAATTATTCTAAGTTGTTGTTTAGAACAGCCTTGACGTCACAAACTTGTGGTTACTTGTCTATTGACTTAACTTATTTTCACTAGTCTCAACGGCCAATTTAACACCGGCACTGATGGAGAAAAAAGTTACAACAGAATTAACATATTACAGCACAGTCCGGTCACCAAAATTTAACACAATTGTCCGTTATCCTTACCTCGAAATGATTCACTACTTGTCCAATAAAAAAGCCGCAAAAAACCAAACCAAAAATGCATAAAACTCAGAGATATAAATACACGTGCACTGAGGCTGAGTATCTACACTCTATATTTATTTTTAACGTAAACATCAGTAATTTTTTCTGTTATTTTATTTTGTCGCATATGTGTATTGCATAAAAAAATTGTTAGTAGGTCTTTGTTATTATCTAGTTGTAATGTCGTAGAATTATTTTGATATTTGGTTGTTTGTTTTTATACGTTATTTCGATAACTCCACTATCAAGTTCTTGCCTGTATTAATTACATGTTAGTCTACTAAATCTCTTTGTGGGTTTCTCATGACTGTTTAAAGGATGGATGGGCTGCAATTTAAAATCTCTAACTTTATAATCTGTTGTTAATCGCTGGTTATTGTTTGTATTAAATTTATTAATATTTTACAATAATGTATCATTGAGAGATTAGTTGAACTGTTTTAAGTAAATATTGCCGATTTGAGTTTAACCAGTAATTGAAAATTGATCTGAATATAACTAATCATTAATGTTATGTAAACTTGAACTTCTAAACTTAATTATCAATAAAAGAGGTAATTGAGTTTAATGAAACATTTGTTATTAGAATACAAGTTTAATGAAACATTATTATTTAACAATAAAACATTTATGATTCTTTGTTTATGTTTAATGAAACATTTTAATTATAATAACTACTCGATATATATTGCATTTTCGTTGTTCATACAAACCAAAATGTTATCTACGGTAATAAAGAGTAAAATGTGATATTAAAAAAAAAAAGACTTCTATAGAAATTAATCGTACCTGTACTTAAGAACTAGCTTGCTGGGTCGAAAATATAAAAATTGATACTTTTTATGTTGGTCAGATTAAAAAAGAATCGTTTATTTATCATTTTATTACTACTATTTTTTTCTAATCTCTGTTTTTGGCAAAAGATAGTCAGATGAATGTCCTTACAGCTGTTTTGTTGTTAAACTGATATTGCATTTAGAAAAATTAAGGAAAAGATCTACTGCTAATCCTTAATTTTTCGCCGATTTGGAAAAACGGACGCGTTAAAGAAGAAACAAAACAAATTTATTTCTTTTTTTTACGTTGAAAAATTATTAAGTATTATTTTTGAAATTTATTTTCTACTTTTTATTTTTTTTTTAATGCAAGTATGGATAGATTTCTAAATACAATCCTGCTTGTACGAAATAAAACCGTTTGCAAGGAAACTTATGTCTTGATGAAAATAATAAAAGGAATATAGAAAAATGACATACTCTTATTAAGAGCAAACAAGGTTTTCTAAAAGGTGATGTATTTTTTCACATTTAAAATATTATTTCCCTAAAACTAATTTTCGTACTTTTCAGTGAAAATATTTGAATTATGAGAATACATTAGACAGTATATACAACTTTATAAAGATTCAGGCACTCTTTCGGAATTCCACTCTCCCAAATTTTTTATTGTATGGGTATTTTGTACTTGTAATATTGTGCAATATCATAACTCATTAAAAATTCATGTATTTTAATGATAAGATAAAATTCTTTTGGAGAAACGAGAATACAATCAAAAATTCATATTATACATTTTTAAATATAACATTTATTATAAATTATAATTACAATTACTTTTATAAACAGGATACTTATTTTATTTAATAATAATTATATTACAGGATAAAACTCACACCGAACAAATCTTCTTCATCCTCATGTCTGTGACGCCTTAGAAATTCACATATATAAGAACCCACCAAACTTTATTAGCCATCATTAAAGATTGCATATAAGTTGTATATTTAACGTTAATTAGGCAAGGTTAGCGAGCGAAGCGGGCGTACGTTATGTACATACGATTCGTATATCGTTAAAAAAAGTCTGATTTGGACACCAGAAAGATGAATTCCTTGTACGCCAGTTAAATTTTATTTCACTAATAACTTCTGATTTTTTCATATTTTTTAATATTATTATTAAATTATTATTTATTGTAAATTTTTTTTTTACAATCACAGGTTAATTAATAAATCAATAGCCTATATTTAAATTAAATAAAAGTTAAGAAAAAAGAAATGAAGTCTGATTTCAACCGATGTGCCTTTCCCCTTTAAAATCCTAAAATTGCATTAATTAAAATTTTATTTGGCACCACTTATGATATATCGTTGACAAGCTCTCAATGACGGCTTATTACTGCAGTTAAGAAAAAGTAGAAAATCCAGATCTTTTGGATATTGGACTTTGTACAGACGCCACACCGAAACTAGTCAAAATGGATTCAACGATGGTTAAAATTACTATTTCCTTTGAAATCTGAAAACCGAAATTTTTCGCGATCACAATATTTACTTTACTTCGTACAAGGAAGTAAACATCTGATGTAAACACTGCATGACTTCCTTGTACGCCTTTTAATGACATATTAAATTTCATAAGTAGTATAGAAACCTCAGATTAGGGTGTAATTTCCCTTCCACCACTTTACACCCGAACCTAAGGTTTTTTTTTCACGAGCGCTGATTGGTCGAGACCTCAGGCCCCTTTTCACGAGATCGACCGCCACTATCCAGTTAAATTCTCATCACCAAAGCGACTATTTACTACAAAAATCCAAAATTTTTTAATTAAAAAAAAAGAGCGTAACTCGAAAACGGTGCATCCTAGGCCATTTTTAACGCGATTTTGAAAGGCTTAACTGAAAGGGTACTTTCCAGCTAAAACCTTGCATACTGAAGAACATATTGAGGATTGTAAACAAGGAAAGGTTCAGAGAATTGCAATGCAAGGAATGGATTGGTGAAGGAGAGAATCGTAGACGAGGAAATGTAGTATTGTTTAAAGACTATTCTTCAACATTACCCGTGCCGTTTGTTATATATGCAGATATCGAATCGTTTATAATTCCAAACCATATTGCAAACCCCGAACCGGGTACTAGTAATACTACAAAAACACATACCCATAAACCATCTGGCTATTGCTATGTAATTATCGACGAAAACTGTAGCATTGTCGAATCGAAATTATGCAGGGCCACTACAGATGATGACAAGGTAGCTGAAAATTTTCTCGTTGATTTATGTAATAAATATGAATATTTCAAAAAGGAATTTTCAACTAATAAAGAGTGTATTATGAGGGAAAAAGATCAAAAAAATTTTAAAATGATACAAAATGTGTTATTTGTGGAAATGAGATTAATGTGAATCGCGTAAAACACCATTCACATACAAGTGTTAAATTTATTGGGCCGGCCCATGAAAATTGCAATTTAAATTGTAAACGCCCAAAATTTATTCCAGTTGTATTTCATAATTTACGCGGTTACGATTCACATCATATTCTATTGGCGCTGAATGAATTGAAGGATAAATTTGAAATTTCTTGTATTGCAAACAACAGTGAAAAACTTGTATCTATAACAGTCAAGAATGAAATATCGTATCGATTTATAGATTCATACCAATTTCTATCTTATAGCTTAGATGAATTGGTGCAAAGTTTATTTGATCATTTTTATTTATTTAGTAAGAATAAGAAAAGGTTTTTTACAACATATAAATTATTTAAAGAAAATATACAAAGAAATAGCAAAGAAAAGGAGAAACAAATAGAGTTGGTTTAATATGTTGATCCGTCGAAAAGGTGTTTATCCCTATACATATATTACATCGGCATCTGTTTTCAATGAAATGCAATTACCACCCATCGAAGCGTTTTATGATGATTTAAAGAGAGAAAACATCTCTGAATCTGATTATAAACATGCGCAAAACGTTGGAATAGTTTTAAAATTGAGACGCTTGGTAAAAACTATGATTTCTATATGAATTTGGACGTTATACTGTTGGCTGATGTTTTTGAAAATTTTCGGAGTAAAATGATTCACACAAACAATTTGGATCCCTGTCATATATCGGCTCCACATTTATCATGGTTTGCAGCACTCAAGGCAATTAAACTACAATTGGAACTTGTTACAGACCCCAATATGTATTTGTTTTTTGAAAAAGACATTCTAGGCGGGGTGTCGATGATTCCCGTTGCCAGTAGATGGATTCAGTTGGTGTAATGAAAATTATCTCGAATATTTGTTTACAAATGTGGAAAATGTAAGACAACGAGGAAATTGGTTATATATTGGAAGTTGATTTAACATACCCTCAACACTTGCATGAAAGACATAGAGATTATCCATTTGCACCAGAGAGAAAATCCGTTCCCAATAATATGCTTTCTCCTTTTATTTCGGATGAAAAACGAGCACCGTGTAAAAAACTATTGTGCACTTTGCATGATAAACACAAATACGTCTTACATTATAGAACGTTAAAATTGTATCTTCAACAGGGAATGGTGATGACGAAAATACACAGAGCCGTCAGTTTTAGGCAATTTCCGAGGTTGAAAAATTACATTTAGGCTAATTTCTTTGCATGGCGCCGCACAGATGATCCGATTGAAAAAAAAGTCTATAAACTATTAATCGACAGTGTTTATGGTAAAACTATTGAAAATGTAAGATTTTTCGTCATATTTAAATGTTTCGAGTTAATATCAGTTGGCCAAATTGAGAGAAAAAAATGACGAATTACGTATACCGTTTAGAAGTTGGGAAATTCATCAGAATTCAGCAGTGCCACTAAATAAAGTGCTAAATAAAGTTACTAAGAACGCGTCGGAATTTGATTCGTGCAACGTTAAAAATATTAAAGTATTTATAAATTCAAACTGTTATCCATACGAGGATTTAGACTTTAGAGGGTGATCGTATGTTGATGTACAAAATGTTTGTCGATTTTAAACAATTGTATTATAAATTGACTGATTCGCCATATACGTTTTCAGACTAAAAACAAATGTCTCTTGTACGTGATTGATTGCTCGCGACAGGATGAATCAATAAAAATGGGTGTTATTGATTTGAAAATTAATATAGAAGTTGAAGAGAATTTTAAACCAAATACAATCACATATTGTTTATTAATTTATGAAAATCTAGTGGCTTACTCGCCCTTAAACGGCAAAGTAATTAAACAACCTTCATAAGTAGAAATTTTAATTATTTTTATTTTTGCTTTCGCTGAAAGTAGTGATGTCAGATTTTAAAAATTACTTTAAAAGTGATTAAAACTGTTAACTGAGCACATTTTCATTTTATTTCACCATCAATTTCAAAAACATTGTTGTGAAAAGGGTGTAACTCGAGAACGGCTGAACTTGGGCGGATGATCTTGGACTAGTTTAAATCGATTCAAAAAATTGGAAAGTACGTTTTGGTTAAACCTTTTAAAATCTCGTTAAAAATTGGGCTAGGACGCACCGTTTTCGAGATACGCCCTATTTTTAAAATTTGACAGAATCTTTTTTTAATGTAATGAATCATTTACTCTTATACGGGTATAATCTTCTTTAATGTATTGTATCAGTTACTCGGGTTCTGGATCAATCTTTTAATGCGTTAATACCGCTTTCGCTGAACCGATTATAATATTGATGTCCGATTTTTTTAAATTAATTTAAAAGTGATTAAAACTGTTAGCCGAGCATATTTTCAATTTATTTCAGCATCAATTTAAAAATGTTGTGAAAAGGGTGTAACTCGAGAACGGGGGGACTTGGGCGGATGAAACTACCGCTTTTTGTTCCCAGAAGTTGCAATGTACCCTTTCGGTTAAGCCTTTCAACATCGCGTTAAAAATCGTCTAGACGATTTCATCTAGGACGCACAGTTTTTGAGTTACGCCTTTTTTTTTTAATCTAAAAATTTTTTAATTTTTGTAGTAAATAGTCGCTTTGGTGGTGAGAATTTAACTGGAAAGTGGCGGTCGTTCTCGCGAAAAGAGGCCTGAGGTTCTCGACCAATCAGCGCTCGTGAAAAGAAACCTTAGTTTCGGGTGTAAAGTGGTGGGGGGGAAATTACACCCGAACCTGAGGTTTTCTATATTACTTACATATACATTTTTTTAAATGTAAAGTACATAAAATTTTTTTTCACTAATAACTTATGATATTTTTTCATATATAATTTTTCTTTATTATTATTATTGAATTATTATTTATTGTAATTTTTTTATAATTAGAGGTTAATAATTATTAATAAATCAATATATTTAAATTTTTTAAAAAATTAACAAAATTTATATGTATACTAGCGGACCCGACAGACGTTGTCCTGACGCGGCATTATTCTGTAATAAATGCACACACATAAATATAAGTAACTTAATTAAGTTAAAATTAGCAGGAATATATTCTAAATTTCATTAAAATGACTATTAGTATGATATTATCAGTTTGTGATTGTTGTATTATTGTTATGGGTTTATTGATTAATTATGTGTAGTATGGTTAATATTTTCACTAAATATTGAGATGTCCGATGAAAATTGAATTAAAAAATCGAAACGTCGTAAAATTAAAAATTAGTGTAATTAATAAATTTTCATCCACATTAATACTAATTTTCACTTAACGTTATTCTAAAAAAGTACCTCCTACATATTTTTTTTTTTTTTAATAATTTTGATGTTTCATAACCAGGTAACAGCTTAATTAATCAATTAATAAAAAAATTAAAGCACTGTAAAAAAGCAACGTAGTTAAAATTTTAGTAGAAAGTTTTCTCATTCTTTATTTTAACATCTATTTTACCAAATTTTAGATAATTGTAAATTAAAAATAATTTTTAAAACATTATAAATTCAATTTTTTAAATATACTTTAAACTATATTTTTAGTAACTTATATTTTTATTTTATAACTGTTATAATTTATTTTACAAACTTAAATTTTTATTTTCAAAGAGCCGTTCAATACTTCATAAGTTGCATAGAATCAAATGAGAACTGACAATTGAAATTTGTAGGTTAAGTTGGTTGTTATTGAATGCACGTGTATACATCATTAAATTTCATGAAAAATCATGTAAAATACTCACTTCAATACTGCACCTTACAAATTTGCACAATGTATATTTTTTAATTAAACTTTAAAACGTTATTTCAATAAATAATAATATAATATAATATTCTCAATAAGCGGGCAATTCTAGCAGACTCGGCAATGCTTCGCTATTGCTAGATCTGAGTATACATACAGATTAAATGACAACAATTGAAAGTTTCATAAAAACTAAACATTAGCAATTTAACAAAATTTAACCTTTCACTTTATAAAAGTCAGAATGTAAATAAATCCAAATGGCAAAACAACAGCACTACCTATCGGATTTAATTCAAACTATTCTCTAAACACAGTAGTCCGTTAAAAATACGAATTTTAATGTAATAACAGCAATAAGCTACGACGCAAGTAACTGATATGCGAAAAAGCAACAAAATAAAAAAAATTCCTAGAATCCGATCGCAGCACCAACTACCGGGTTTGACTGATAAACCAAAAATTAAAAAAAAAACTTCTAAAACGCGATCGCAGCTCTGCCTACCGGATTCAATTGTGAACTTTAACCATCCCAAGATCAACGACACATAAATAAATTTAAAAAAAAAACATTTTCACTTCAATACTGTACCTTACAAATTTGCACAATATATATTTTTTAATTACACTTTAAAACGTTATTTCAATAAATAACAATATAGTATTTCTCAATATGCGCACAATTCTAAACTCGATCGCAGTGCTGCCTACTTGTTACTTAATCAGTTGTGATTTTGTTTACATTGGCAACGGCCATACGGGTTCTTTGTGATTGGTCGTTGTGTTTGACAGCGGCCTTCTTGCATTGATCTGATTGGTTTTCCTTTGTTTACATTTCCATCTGATTTATTAGCCTCTTATTTATTAAAAAACTGTTTTCTCGCGATTTTTTGTAACACAATAATAACACAAAATTACTAAATATTTTTCTCAATTTGATCGCAGCACCAACTGTCGGTACAAACTAAAATTAAAATAGAATATTATTGAATATTCGATACTGCGATGGTAGTGCAGTCTGCCGGATCCAATGTAAAACATTCCAAAATCAATAACTACTTATCAATAAAAAATTAATTAAAAAAACATTTTCCATTGGACCAAACTGTGAATCTAAATCATTCTCGAATCCCCTTGAACACACACAAAAAATTTCATCAAAATCAGTCCAGCCGTTTAGGAGGAGTTCACTTTCATGCACACGCTCACAAGAAATATATATATATAAAGATGAGGTCGGATTCGAACTGATGTGGGCCTTCCACTTGTAAGATGCAAATATTTCATTAATTAAAATGTTATTTGGCTATAACTATACAATCAATAAAAATAAGTGCTACTTACGATATATCGTTGAAAAGCTCTCAATGAGGGCTTATTACTGCAGTTTAGAGAAAGTCCATAATCCAAAAATTTCAATTTTGTGCTTTTTTGACATTTTTGGTCGATTGCAATCAAAAGAGGAAGTACACAACTAGATGTTACAATAGTCCTAAATCCAAAATTTCAACTTTCTACGGCTAACCGTTTTTGAGTAATGCGAGATACATACGTACATACGTACGTACAAACGTCACGCCGAAACTAGTTAAAATGGATTCAGGGGTTCTCAAAATGGATATTTCTGTTGAAATCAGAAAATCGAAGTACAATACTTCCTTTACTTTTTATAAAGAAGTAGAAATAGAAAAATTTTGGGAGAATTCCAAAAGACTACAAAAATTCATTTCTAAGCTTTGATGACAAGTTATCTAAATAAGTTTTTTCATGCTTTCAAAGTTGTGAAGCCCTTTTTGAATCACTCTATATCTTCAAACTTACTATACAGACAATCTTTTGGTAAAAAAAATCTTCCTTTGTTGTTATGTTGAGAAAATTTAACGTAACTTTCTGTATAAAATTTAAAGAAAAATCGGATTCTGTATATTTGATCAAAGAATAATGCTTGAACATATATAAAAATATAACATAATATAGGTCGAATTGAAAAATTTCAGCTGTTATTGAAATACTGCGAATTTCTACTTTTATCGTTTTTTCTATTTGTGTCACGTATTGTTTTTAAAACAACTGTTGATTCAGAGATCAGTATGACGAAAGACTTTAATTTTTTTTTTTTATAAAATAAGTAATAAAAAAAGACTTACTTTTTAAATAACTGGAAATATATGCTTCCGTAAGGTGTTTTACTCCTCTTACTATAGTAGATATTATCTAATTAATGGAATTAGTCTTAATCTGTTTAAGAAACGGATTTAGAATAATTGATCAAATGGTATATTTGTTCTCCGATGTGTTACTTCCTTTAGTGTATTGTTTTATCACAATTTATTGTGTTGTAAATTTCACATTGTTCAACTTTGTCGATATCATCATTGTAGTGGGTCCACCCGTTGCCTGCCTCTGCAGCCATTTCATCACCCCGTCAGACAAAGCACCAACCAGCAATAATGTTTGACCCGTGCCCAACTGGAACATCGTATTTGATCTTGCGGAATGAAACTAAGTCGACTGCATTCCAGTTATACGTTCTGTTTCATTGCCCGTTAATGGTCAAGGCACAACCGTTTTATGCAGACTTCTAATTCACCTTAAACTTATGCTACACTTATTACAAAATATTGATAGATATGCATTGTGAATTTTTTCACTCGTTTTTATTGCTTAAACTTACAGTAGTTTGTTGTCTAATTCGTTTTCCGAAGTATTAGTTATCGAGGCTAAATCAGATTCTTGCTATTCTCAATTATTTGAACGACAGGAACTTTTAAATTTTGATTATTTCTGTTAATTAACAGCGAATTCATCGAATTGGAAAATCCAAAAATGTATTAAATCATGTTAATAACCTAAAATGGGAAGATCTATTGGCTATTAATTTATATTGATTACTGGCTAATATAATACACAATCTATTAAATACCATATTGTTGAGCGAATCGGATTTAGTATATTTTTTCGTTACAAAAAATGACTAATTCGTATAATTTTAATTTGTTTTACATTTATTTATCCGATGTTCTGTTTTTATATTTTCTTCGTTAAACTTAATTTATGTTTATTTGTCAATTACAAATAAAAATTTTAAACTAACTTTTGCTTACTACTTTTTTTATTAATCGTGGTAATAAATGAAGTTTTACATTAATTTAATAGTTTTACATGAAACTAAAAGCAGTTACAGTGGATAAATAAAGCGTAGACTAGTGTGATTTTACATGAGATGCCTTTTACTTTTATATAAGGACCCTTACGATTTGTGCTTATGGCTTTATCGTTGCTGTTTGATTAGTATTCGAAGGAACAGTTTATTGTAAATTGATTAATAGAAGAAAAAATTTATGAAATTTCATATTTCAAATAAACATTGTTTGATATTAAATATTGTGAGCCGAAAAGTAATTTTAAGAGGAGTGAAAATGATACAGCGATTTCAAACAAAAAAAATTATTTAGTTGTTCAGACGATGACGGAGATGTAAAACACCACCGGAAATTATTTAAAGGAGTATTATATTCATACGCTCTAAGAAGATTTTGTTTTAATATATTGCCGTTTACGGAGCAGAGGTTTTGACTTTGTTACAATATGAAATTAAGTTGCCGTGTTGAAATAAAAATGAGCTGTAGTGACTGCTGAACAGATAAACTATCATACGTGATCAGGTAGAGTGCGGTGCTGGTTGTCGTACAAACCGTTGAAAAAATGTAACTACTTCCATACACAGTCCCATACGTTTGTTAATCTTTTAATAACTGGTTGCTATAGAAGGTAAAAACGGTACAGAGATTTTCAAACAGGATGGTCAAAAATCATTCATTACATCCTACCGTACGATCCTTTAGATCTTGTATTTAGTTTACGGGAGATTTCTAAAGGAAGTAGAATACCACATTGTGTTTATTTGTTTTAGGACGGAAGTTTTAAAAAATAAATTAAGGATCTCTACAAATGTAGCTAGCTGTTTAGTTGATGTTTGGGCAAATATTTTGTACAATTTGACTTTTATATCATTTTACATAGTTTGTATGCAAACTCATATTCGAGAAATATGAGTAAGGATTTAAATGACTCAATAGTGTTATGATATCTATTACAATTTAATGAAAAGCGGTGAAATGAAATAAATAATAATGAAAACGTTAATAATGTAATCTAACTTAACAGTAATTTTTTGATTTTATTTTATGGATCAAAGGTTTTTCTTTTTCAAAAGTTCTTTTTAAAAGTTGTCTTAAAAATACAAAATCTAAAGAAAAATACCCTTTTTGAGTATTTTACAGTCTTACTTGGCATTGTAATCGCATGAAACTCGCAAAAGAAATTCTGAATATTTCCTTTATCTTACCCGATTAACTGCCGAATGTTTTCTCATCATCCTCGTCAATCATTTGGATATTTCTTCAATTAACGGTCTTCTTCTTATCCGCTATTCTTCGTAGTATAGCTGTAATCGTAGTAGGATGGCGAGTGTACGTCGCAGATAAAGTAGTACTGGTAAATAATTTAAGTTGTTTGCACTTTCAAGCAGCGGGTAACGTACAACTCTCACAAAAATAGTGATTAGCAGGCTAATTGGCTTATAACCAATAGTCTACAATAGCTGCTTTGAAGTCTATATTACTACGTAATTGTGACATCACGTAAAGTGTCATGTACTGTAATAAAACATAGCCGAGTCAATAAAACAAGAATATTTATTAAAATGGTTTTATAAGCAATTGATACAAATTTACAACTTGAATCGATGTCCGACATGTTAGCTTGACCACCAGCCTTCAGATTCACCCAGTCATATCGATTAAACATATCGATAACACAATTATTTACTTTTTTAACATCGAAATTACACAATAGCGCTTTTACCTGTTCGATAAAAGTGATGTAGTAGTTTTTTCAAATTTAAGTTCTTGGATGACGAAATATTTTTTACGTAAATTAACATGCATATTATCATATTATCATTCCGCTTATCAAAATAAACATATTAGTTTTATTTTACAAACAACCATTTTTGACAAGATATTGTTACTTATATGGACAATAATTGAGAAGACCATTGGACCAAAATTTTTTATCTTAATTAGACGAGGACCAGAAAAAGTAGATATTAATCAGTTAATAACACGTACTTAAAAAAAATTACGTTCTACACGGACACAAAGTGCTATGTAAATTACATGACAAAAACTCCACTTGTTTCCTTTTTGTTAACAATGACCATTAATTTAAAGAAATAACAGTTTAGATAGTTTAAATAACAGTTTAGTCTAGAGTTTAGATAGAGATAACAGTTTAGATACAGTTTAAACAGTATTAGAAGAAAAGTTTTTCTCAATTTAAATTTAATGTTTAATAATAGATGATGATAAAAAATTTATTTATTTTTTTTAAAATTTAAAAACCAATTCTTCTTGGATAAGATAAAACAAGGTAATTGTATTGGTAGATTTACTATTACACTTTACTGCGGTTTCTTTTAACCTAGTTATTTGAAATGTTGCTGGAAGTTTTTAGATTGAGTTATTTCTTCTTTACGGAACCGGAAATAGCTTCGCCTACCAGAGCCAAGAAAATGCATTATGCGATATATAACCTTCTTCGTTTTAAAGTGACATTAGTAAAACTAAAATTTTATAGGAGAAAATCTGATTTTTTAACTTTTAAAGTAGTTAAAAAGTTTTAACTTTTAGTTGTGATCCACTTTTTTTTAAATTTTAGCTCGAGATAGATTAGCAGAAATGTACAGTTTTTTTTAGTTTTTTTGTATTTCCACATTATAACAGGATTATTTTTTCTGCATATTCATTTTAAAAGAGTTTATAAGTTAAATCTCATAAAATATAAAAAATTCTGTTTTTTTTTTTTTTTGGTGGAAATAGGGTGGATGGTTTGCGTTTATTAAACAGTCAGGTTTGTGTTTTGACTTTTAACAACTTGGTTTGGGCTTAATTAAATCTTTGAACCTTTGTTAATGTATTTGTATTGTTGTTTCGATGTCCTGTTGTTGCTTGTTGTTTGTGACGATTGAATTCAGTTGTGAGAACACCACTTAGTTTAATGTCCGTGCAAACTCACTTTTAGATCTCCGGCTTTTGTTGTATATAATTGATTGTGCTTCGTTAGCGAACAGTGATGTTAAATTTTTTAATTACGTCGTTTGAGTCTGGTCTAATTTAAAAAAGTATTACTTATACTAAATTAGGGTATTTAACGTGTGAAAATGTGTAAAATCGAAACAATTTACTAAAATTTTCATAATCGTTTTAAAAGATCGTAGAAATGAGAAACTGGCATTCCGATCACTGTAAGCGACTTAACACGAGATACAAGTCGCCCTCAAAGGTGGTATAGATATTCTAAAAAAATAATAAGCTTCTCATGCGAGACCCCTTATGGAAATCGAGATGTGAATCTCACTTTCCTTACTGACTTCTTTACTGAGCCGAATTGCTGGGCACATCAGCATGCCAAGCCCATCAAACTGCGAGTGATATTACGGTAACACACAAATGCAGCTGAAATACAAGTGGCACTTTCAATCTGTTCACCGAAGAAAGTAGCTGTATCGAAAACCTCATTAATCTCTGAAAAAGTGTTGCTTCTTGTACCTTTGATACTTTATAAAGTGTCCCATTTAAAACGCGACCCACCTTCTATAATATTTGAATTGATTGTCCAGTTCCCCTACGTTTTACTGGAATGAACTCGTCCAACAACTGAATATCGCTCCGACACAGTAGACTGCTACTGGTAGCTACAACAAAGCGATCGTAACGTTCAGTGTTTTGTTAGAGAGAAGATGGTGTTTTCGCAAGACGAATGTATTTTTATGCTTGAATCGTACTTTAGCACGCGATCGGTGGTTGCAATGCAAGAATGTTTTTGCCTTAAGTACTGTGATAAACCCGACGTCAGTTTTGAGGTTAATGGCCAAATTTAGAGAGACAGGTTTTGTTAATAACAAGGATCACAAAAGATCGATGACAGTTGAATGCAGACACAGTCGCGTAAATAAACTGCCTCGCTCAAAAAAAATCAATTAGACGCTTGTCGGTGGAAATTAATTAATCAAAATTAACTTTCATCGGGCGACAAAGAAATTAAACTTACTACCATATCGAATTCAAACAGTTCATCAAAATTTTGGTCCAGACAAAGAAAAAACGGCTGAAGTATAGTCAATGGCTTCATCGATTCGTGCGAGAGGATATTCATGTTATGGACTCGGATTTTTTTTACAGACGAGGCGTGGTTTCATTTGGACGGCTATGTAAACAGCCTAGGATTTGGACTGCTGAAGATCCCCACCCGTATCATGAAAAACAATTACACCCGCAGAAGATGGGCGTATGGTTAGGGAAAAAATTATTGGCCCTCTTTCCTTCGGTACACTGTTACTGTAGGTCAATATCAGAATATTTTGTTGCAATTCATTGCACTCTTGGAAGAGGAAAATCGATGCTGCTGGTTCCACCGCGACGGTGCATCACACTACGCACATGCAACTTCAGACGTTAACGAATTCTTTAGCGACCGTGTGTTATTGGTTATGGCCAATGACCATCAATATCTCCAGATTTGACTGCGCCAGATTTTTTTCTTTGGGATTACCTCAAAGAAAAAGCCTACAGCAAACATTTGAACAACTGAAAGTAAGTATTGAACAAGCCGTTTTAAATATCAACCCACAAACTATGAAAACAGTTGCAAGAAACATAGTGAAATGGCTGGAAACGTGTATTCATGAAGATTGCGGCCACTTCCAGCATTTACTCTAGAATCTAAGGTATTGGAACGTTGGGAAATAAAATATTTAATTTAATAACTTAGAAAAAACTTTTTATTTAAATATACCTATTAACATAGATAGGTTGCGTTTTTTATTGGACACATATATCAAAATCACGCAGAAGACTGGAATAAATATAAAATCAAGAAATTATGTATTCCTTTCCATAAAAAAATAAAATCGAATTATACATCTACTGCTTGGTAGAAAATGTGTTTATTATATTAATTTCAGGTTGTATTCCAACTTAATTTCAAATTTTATTTTTTCATTTCATCCTAATAGATATTGTTTAAGCTCTTCAACTATCCAGTTTAAAGTGCTCTATATATATAAAGTCCAATCCGCCCACTTACAAAACGTTATTTATGAAAACGTTTTTAAAGTTAAGGTGTTCCGATTAATAACAGTTTTTTCTATCGCTGAAATATAAGCGCGCCTTTTAATCAGAATTGTTAGAATTTGACGTTGTAAAAAGTTTAACAATGCTAGAAGGAAGTTCGTTTTTACTTACTTCTTTTTATTTCAGTTTACATTTTTGCGTTTTTTTTTTTAATTTTATTAATTACTTTTACTTTGCTAACAGTAAATGCATTTAAACTCATTAACATTTTTAATTTTATTTTAACTTACGTTGTCTGCAACATTATAAATTAAGGTAATCATATTAATTGAAAAATACTACCCAATGCGTATTGTATTAAGAACTAATCGGTAAGGAATGTTGAGTGTACATTTTGTGTTATTTTATTTTAAAAAATGAGCTTTGTTATCCCGGTACCAGTTTTATTGCCACCACGTATATTCAGTCGGGTAAAATTCATTCATTTTCAGGCGAATGACCTGTTGAATTGCACGCATCTAGTGCATTTTTTTTTAAAGTTTCTGTCGGAAGACTGGTAGTAAAGAATTAATGGGAGAGGGAATAAAACATTAAGAAATAGGTTGCTCCGGTGGAATGCGTGGTCGAAGAGATGTTTATACTTTTTATATGGTAGTATTCTCTTCTATACTTTGTTAATAGGTTCTGAATTAAATTATGCGTGTCTGTTTTATTTTATGACGGAATGTGTTTCTATATTAAAATAAAGTTGTCGAAGCAACTTCATAAATCCTTCAAGCTTAACGCTTATATCAAGTCTTTTCTAATTTGTTACATTTTTTAGATATACTGTAGATACGGTGTAAACCAACTATGTAACGATCATTTTATAACTAATGTTCAATCGTTGTGGGATTATAGTAAAATACATTTTCCATGTCTTATTACGTTTTGCTATAATTAATTATTATCTTTGCCGCTCAGTACGAACCTTAACAACTCTCTTCGTATTAAAGGTAAATAAACGATAGGTAAAAAAACTTATAACCTTATTTTATTCCCCGGTTAATCTTTTCGAAAAAAATGATTTAAAATAAGCATAAGTATTTTTTTGATTAACATTTTAATTATACGAAACTCTTAAAACTGTTCTAAAAATATAAACAGAATATTGTAAAAACAGCAATCTTAAAACAGTAATGTTTTACCATTTACCTCGCCACCTTCATAGTTTTTTACTCTGATTTTCTGGTTATAGGGGAAATTTACAAGTAATAGCAATTCGTACATCAGAGCGCTTATTTTGGAAAGTAGACGTGTTTGCTTTGAAAAACGTTAGAAAAGTTTTTACGTTATTAAAGGTAATCATTAATATGTGAAGACGAAATGGTACTTTTTAAAGAAAATCATTTAAAATAATTGCTGTACAGAATAAAATGCTGTAATAACCATTTTATGTATAACTGATATTGTATACTTCTACTTTTAAGACAAAGCGATGACTATCATTTTCTTTGAAGAATTATTTTGTATCGCCCGATCTGATGCAAAATATTTTGTCACTTTTTTTAATGATATCACTTTTTACATTTTTTATAATAATTACTTGACTTAATTTGACGTAATATTTTCAATTTTTTTAAATTCACCATATAAGCTGGAAGCTTTTGCATGGGAATGTGAAATATAAATTTTGTAGCGTATGCAAAATGCCATGCTGATCGGAATTGGAACCGGGACTTCCGGATGAAAGGCTGATACGCAACCTCTCCGCCACAGAAATCATCATTTTCTTACATAACTTCTCAAAACGAATGTACCAGCTAATTTTGTGTTAAAATTTGTTGGTGACTATAAAACGGAAAAGATGAACAATTACAAAAAAAAAAAATGTTATTAGGTATACAGGGCATATTTTATCAATTTTTTTCCGTATAAAAAACATCAGTTTTCATACGGACGTTAAATAGAATTAGGGACTTAGGCAAAATAAAGAGTCAAATAAGGAGTTTTTTCCCGTCAGATATTTAAAGGAAAATTTCGGCAATGAAATAAAGAAAAATAGTATTACATAATAATGAAAAGATATGGATAGATAAAAAAAAAGTGATTGATATGTAAAATAAGACAAACTTGAATTTTTAACGTTGTTTTATTTATCCTCAAACTTATCAGCGAAGATGTAGTGTGTCATTTATAATTTAATTTAGTTTTTGTCACGTCTAACATTTTGTAATGTAAAATTACGTTAAATGTATAAATTTTATGTTAATATTAGTTATATTACATTTACATGAAATAAAGTTAAATAGGTAACGTGCAGTTTTACAATTAGTGTACATTCTATTATAAAAGAATTAATTGTATGACCCACATTTTATTTTAAATTGATTTAAATTTTCTGTAGTCAGATGTCTGTAACAGGGGGATTAAAATATCTATATTGTATTTTACGGGTACGTCAAACGTAGAATTTCTCAATAATTGATTTAGTTTTTTTTATTTAATCTTTTTTTATTACAGGTTTAGCTTCTTTTTTTTTAAATTAAATTATACAATATGAAATAACTCATAGAATACATTAAATAATATAAATATAAATTCAGACGGGTAAGAAACATATTTTAATTTTTTTTTAAATTTGGTGTTGAAAATAATCCTGAAATAAAAACGTCGTTTATTGAATAGTTTTAGTGCGATAAAGATTAGATTCACTTAAAGATATAAAAAAAACTGACGGATCTCTTTATTATTGAAAATTATTTGCAAAGAGAGGTTTTCTGTTTTCTTTCTTTTACTTTTTCGAGATTTTAAAACATTTTTCTGTTATTGAAAAAAGCCTGTAAAGGTTGCATGACTTTCCCGGCTTTTCCCTTGATAGATTTTTATTTGAAATAAGCCAAAGGTTTTACATACTAATGAATGACTTAATTACGCAATATTTCGAATGAAATAACAAAAAAATTAAAATGTTCAGTTACATCAAAAATGAATACAATGGCGGCCACATCGAGCAACTTTTTTTCCCCCTACATCCCTGGGCCGGACATCCACTCAAGTATACACGGCCCAAGGATGTGTCCTTGTGACTCTAAGGGGACCTCCCCACCAACCGGCTGTACGTCCGGCACGGCAGATCAGCTCCCCCCGGTTCCGGTTTTCTTATTGCTGCGCCCGCCTCTAATCCTCCGCACGTAAGGGAAGGTCCGGCTATGCCGTCAAGAGAACCAGGTCTCGGTCCTTACTCTTTTATGCCTGCCTCAAACCGGCGGCGCCAACCTTCGGCCTTTTATCTGTAATTCATTGGGAGGCGTTTCAGCTAAGACACATAACGCATCGTAAGAAATTGTTCTATATCCTGAGAGAACTCGTATTAGTGCTACTCTGTGCACGCTTATAAGTTTGTGTTTATTGCGTTGTACATTCATTGCAGTGCCCCAGACTGGTGCCGCGTATAAGATAGATGACATCATTGCCGTTGTGATCAACCTTCGGACCACCAGTTTCGGTGCACAGTGGTTATTAAATAGACCTCTTAGAGCCTTAATTGTAGGGGAAACCTTTTGACAAATCATATCTATGTGAAAACCGTACTTTAGACTCTTATCTATGAATACGCCCAAGTATTTGACGTTACTGACTTCACGAATAATTTCCCCCTTATTTCTATATTTATTCCTCTGACCCTTCTCCTACCAGAGAACAAAATACATTTTGACTTAGCTGGGGCTACTTGGAGTTGGTTGTTATCTAACCATTCGTCTAATAGTTGTAAGGCCTGATTTGCCTCAATTTCAAGACGGTCCACTTCCCTGTCTTCCACCTGTACCGCAACGTCATCTGCATAGCCGTCAATCTTCACTCCTTCCGGATAAAGAAGCCTGAATATTCCATCATAGAAAACATTCCAGAGTATGGGTCCTAGAACTATTTTTCTGTTATTGATAAATTTTCTATTTGTTTTCATTTATATTATGTTGTTAAAGTATTGATGAAAATTGTTCCATTTAAAATTGTATCCCTTTTCAGATTCAGTTTGTGTGTTCTGTTATAATTAAAGTTAAACTTCTCAAATTAGTGTTTAATTTTAATAAACATTATTTACACCAATTTTCACAGAATTAAATTCTCTACAAAGTTAAGTAGAACTTTTTATATTTTTATAGATAAATTAAAAAAGTAATTTTATTACATACCAAAAAAGTGTATTTTCCGCAGTATTTTAAAAACAGCAGTATTTTATGCTATTTTTCTTCTCTTTGGCTGTAGAATCATCTGTCGAGAGATTGCCGTGCAATTTGGAATCATTCTGTGTATGAAGTTTGTAGATCGTAAAACATAGTTATAGCGAGTGGGTTTCGAATCCGAAGACTTACGAATAGATGGCAGAAATTTCAATGAATGAAAGGCAAAAACAGCTACGTCACCGAGGAAGGCAAAATGTTAAACTTTGGCAATGTTCGTCGGATTACTTTCGTTTTTTTAAAAAATCGAACCAAAGTTTTTCTTGTAAAAAACTCAAAATGAGTTTTAAAAATACAAAAATAAGAAGATATGATATGAGGCTACAAGATCTGTATTAGATGACCCGATGTGTATTATTCATGTTGATAGGTTATTTGTGATTTTAACCTATTGTCGTTTATATTTACAGTGACTGATAAATTGTGCATAAAATAAATAAAAAAACTTAATTTTTTCCACACTGTATTAGTCCGTTTAATTATTTTTTTTTATGCAATACTGTGGATTTACCGCTTTTCCTTTTTAACTACTTCTGATAAAGTAAACTTGGAGCAGTTCCTGTTTTTATCGGTGGAATAAGGTAACTTAAAGTTCTACATAAGATATGATTATGATCTATTCTGAAAAAAGTATTTTTTTGTGCAAATTAGCTGTTGTTTTAGTTAAAATTTTGTTCGGATGAATTCCTTGTTTGAGTTCGGATTATAATTACCTTTTTGCCCAGTTATACGCGGTTGTTGTCAAGTGAAAAAGAATTGTATCAATTTATACATTTTATTTAATGTTTTGGATAAGTCTTGTTTTGTTGAGTTAATGATTGTACAGGTCTATATTTATTAAAACGTGTATAATTAAGCTTCTGTGTATGCGTGCTTGCGAGATTACTTTTATTTATATGTGTTTGTGAGACTGTCTTGTTTTGAGTAAAGATATAAATAAATGTCTTCAATTAATTAATTAGCTTTACCTTCTCCTGTGTAGCGAATTGGGATTTTCTTCTGTAAAGAAGAAGCAGTTTAGTCGATTAATTAGGGAACATTTTATGTCTATTTAAGAGATTTGTCACCTTAACGTAAATGACTGTTTCACGTGTTTTAAATCTGTTAAATCAAGCAAGACATTAATGAGAGACGTTCTGTAAAAAATTACCAAATTAAAGCTAAAGTGTTACTTACTTTTAGTATTAAAAGCTGTGGTTTTTTGTTAAGAATTTACAAACCTAATTACTTTAAATATATTTTGTGTATTACTCAGTACCTCAGCAAAACTAAACGATTTTGTGGTTATTATTTTTAGGGAAAAAATTAATATATTAATACATTGTTTAGTTATTAAAAATGATAATTTTTTAACGCACACACACACACACACACACACACACACACACACACACACATATATATATATATATATATATATATGTGTGTGTATATATATATATACACGCATGACGATTATATAATCTAATATTAATTACTGTATTATTTAAATATCAATATTTAAAATTTTAAATGTAGGACATCCCAAAATATCTTCGTAAAATAAAAATATGTATTTTATAATAAATATTTTGAAAAAATCAAAACGATGTTTTGGTTCAGTGAGAGCAGAAAATTTAATTTGCTAATCGTTACGCAGTTGAATGTGAAGTGCTTACTCAGTCCATTTTCAAATTTATAAAACTGAAAGAAAGGTTTTAAACTGGAGTTTTGTAAACATGAGCTTAAATTCAAATTTTAGAGGTAAACGTCGGAAGACACATACGTATCAAATTAGCTGACTTTAATGCTCAATTATCTGATAAAAGATTTCATGACGAATTAATAGAGAATTGCTGTAATGAATTACAGAAATTAGATTTCATTATGCGGCTTGTGATAATTTTATTCATTATTATATAACATTTCATCATGGAATATAATAATTATCAATTAATTAATTAATTAAAAATAATTAGTAATATTTATTGCTATTAATTTAGTATTATTTTAAATTAATATAATTAATTATTAATAATATTTTGTTTATATTAACTTTATATCTTTTGTTCTAATCTTTAAAAATTTTCCTCCACGACATAATTTTCATTATCGATTGAATTTGTTACATAATTTAGAATTATTTTGGCAATTAAAGAAAAACTTTTGTCAAAGTTAACGTAGCTGACTAAGTCAGTTATTTAAAAAATGAATTAGCTTACATTGTAAATAAAAATGTATGTGTAATACAGATTTTTATCAGAAAATTGTAAAAAAAAAATAGTAATTTCTGTATTATGATAAATTGAAAATATACTATGGATGGTTTTACAAAAAGTGCTTATTTGAACCTCGAAATCATGCGTTCATGTTCTTCATTGGCGTATCTCACAGAAAGACTACAACCCTTTCTACAATAAAATGATATAAAATAATTTTTTTATTAAATTTTGGCATAAATTAAAATTTAAATAAAATGAAATTATAAATTAATAACGACAGCAACTGGAAAACAAGTGAAATTAATAATTATTAAGAAAAAAAATTGAATTTAAATTACCGAGATAAGAAGTTTTATTACAAAACAAATGTGTAAATTTGATTAAAATAATTATTCTGTTATAGAGAATATTACAAAAAAATAAGTTTATCTTCA